>NC_056731.1:121266650-121459150 GCF_019279795.1 Protopterus annectens | reverse complement strand
GTATGGAAATAAGGTACTGTATATAAGGAAAGCTGGTAATGGAATGCAGAAGTCCAGGAAGTCATCAAAAGAAAGGAGGAGTGCAAGAAAAAAAGTGGGAGATAGAAAAGACTGACCAGGCTAGGAATGACTACTGGTTGGCTAAGAAAGAAGTTGAAATAGTAAAGAATAGGGCATTGGAGGCACTCTACCAACTTCTGGAAAGTGACTCAGTAAGGGGCACAAAGAAACTATATCAGGTTGCAATACAAAGACAGAAAGATAAAGAAGATAGTCAGACACCCTTCATAAGTGATGTCAGCAACAACCAGCTCAACAGTCCACAGGACATTAAAGGCAGATGGAAGGAGTATTTCCAGAAGCTTCTGAATGAAGAAAACCCTACAGAAACTGGATGCCAGCAACAACCTGCTCAGCAGACCACAGGACATCAAAGGCAGATATAAGGAGTATTTCTAGCAGCTTCTAAATGATGAAAACCCCACAGAAGCTGTACTGCCCCAGAAACAGCCTATGATGAGAGAAGAAAAGGAGCCCACCACAGAAGAAGTAAGAACAGCACTAAGGAAGATGAAGTCAGGGAAAGCAGCAAGCTCAGATGAGGTCACAGCAGATATAATAAAGGTGCTGGGTGACATAAGAAAGAAATGGCTCCTGAGGGTACTATTAGCAGTGTGGAGAGAAAGGCATATCCCAGATGAATGGAGAATAAGCATACTCGTGCCAGTGTACAAGAACAAAAGGGACATCCACAACTGTGGGTAGTACAAAGGCATCCAACTCCTACCACATTGCATGAAAGTTCTGGAGATGGTGATTGATAAACAGATATGCAGTGTAGTAGAATGTAAGATGGGAAATGAGCAGTTCGGATTCAGATCAGGATGCAGCACCATTGAAATTATATTTGCACTGAAACAGGTACTTGAGAAGAAGCTAGAGATGAAGAGAGAGAGTCCAACTGGGCATTCCTAGACTTAGAGAAAGCATATGACAAGGTTCCCAAGAAAGCTGATCTGGGCAGTACTGTGGTGGTTTGAAGTCCCAGAAACATTGGTAGAATTAGTGCAGGCTATGTACAAGGACCCAATGACTCAAGTATGAACAATGTTTTGGCTTACAGAGGGGTTCCCAGTGGGAGTGAGTGTACACCATGGTTCAGCTCTGAGCCCACTGCTGTTCATACTGGTGATGGACTACATACATTACCACACAGGTTGTATGGGAAAGATCAACAAAGCTGCTGTATGCAGATGATGTTGCAGTACAGGCAGACTCTGAGCTTGAACTTCAGCAAAGGATAGGAGAATGGAATGCAAATCTGAAGGCACATGGGATGAAACTAAGCACAGATAAGATGGTGGTGATAGCAGCAAATTGGGGAGATCAGAAGAAGCCAAGAATAAAGATAGAAGGGAAGATAGTGGAACAGGTAAACAGCTTCAAGTATCTAGGAGGGGTGGTTGAGGAGAAGGGTAGTGTGAATGAAGAGATCCAAGACAGTGGTGTGACCAGTACTACTGTATGACACAGAAACCTGGGCAGTAAAGGCAGAACAGTTGAAGAAGCTAGAGGTGATGGAAATGAAGTGCCTGAGAAAGGTGGTAGGATGAACACTGTGGGACAGAGGAAGAAATGAGGACATAAGAGCAGAAGCTAAAGTAGCTCCAATTGCAGAAATTATCAAAGAGAACAGATTATGGTGGTTTGGACACATGTAGAAAAGCAGAAGACAGTCTGGTGAGGAAGATTTGGGACAGATAGGAAGAAGAGAAAGTGAGGACATCCAGCAAAGAGGTGGATGGACTGTGAAGGAAGATCTGCGACAGTCAGGCATGAGTGTTAAAGAAGGCATAAGTGTGGCACTGAATGGAGAGAGTTGTCAACAGTTAACACAATACCCTGACCCCATGTAGAAAAATGGGAAAAAGGGGAATGATGATGATGATGACTGGTTAAAATTGGTATACTTGTGGCTGCTGCAGTACATCAGTCTATATGTTTCAGGGTCTCTCTCTTTCTCTCTCTCTCTCTCTGTCTCTGTCTCTCTCTCTCTCTCTGTGTCTCTCTCTCTCTCTCCCCTGTCTCTGCCTCTCTGTAAATGATATATTTCTATAAGTTACCTATATATCTGTATGTATATTGCACGCAACAGATCCAGAGAAATCTTATATATACCACATACAGATTGATGGGGTACACATGTCTCATGGGATTGGGGATAGACAATTAAGGTGTACATAGCTGTCTGTATGCAGAAGGGATACATGCACATCTCAGTTCTGTAGTCAGATGTGGGTTCAGGCATGGGTTGAAAGTAGCTAAGTATAGGAGGATGCCCAGTATGAGCAAGCATCAATTGTAAGAGTAGGACTCCAGTAGACCTACCTGTACCCCGGTCCAGGATTCTGTGTGCTACAACTGATTAGCTGATGAACCTCTGTAAACAGTCCAGCACTTCACTGATATACTGGCAGAGGGATTTCCAGGCTGTGTGCTATCCTTATTAACTGAGTCATATCTAGGGTGGGTACAGAGTGCATTGGACTTAGCAGAGTTTTGCATAATATGTGAGGTACATTTTCCACAGCACTGTGATGTCCTGGTACGTCAGTGGCAGATCAGTAGAGATTAATGTGTGGAACCTCTGACAGATATTTGTCTACTCATCCATACACTGCAGGGAACCCTTGCTACTGCACAAAGTGTTTTAGTCTGCACATTCTATGTTTGGGTGGCCAGTGATTCCTCCTTTCCTTTTATGTGGCCCCTTGTCCTGTTCTGCTGCAGCTGCAGGCTTTGTCCACAGTTGCTGCTTTTACGTAGTTGTAGTTGTGGTATGACTGGTTTAGAAGTCATAACATCACACACAGGGTACAGACTGCACACTTCTGACTGTGCCTGTTTAGCAGGTTGACCAGCATTTGTGCTCATACATCTGCTCTGATCCTCAGACAGTTTGTGTTGCACTGTTCTTCTAAGGCTACATGTTGAACACACCTCTCAAACTCTTACAGGCAGACATCTGGACAGGGGCATATATCACAGTCGGACACAGGCCCAGACATGGGGACAGCATCTTAATATTGCTCTTCCAAACATAGACAATTGGTAGACTGGTTTTGTATTAGCTTGCATTTTCTAATGGGTAAGAAGTATGCATCTCAACAGTCTGTTATTGATGTTTTCACATTAACCTGTATTGTTTTGCCAATAGTTTTCCAGACAAATGCAATGTTATGACAAACAGAACAGATATATGAGGCATACGTGTGGACATTCTGAGAAACCCTGACATTTTTGGGGTATGGATGGTGCCCACTGATTTGTTGTGAGTACTGACACAGTTATTTGGCAGCCTTTGTATCCTGGCACTAGATTAACTTGTCACAACCTGCTGTTCTAGTATGTACCATCTAGGTTACTCAGTGCTGTGTACTGCCCATATCTGTGGCCCCCTGTCCCTCCATTGTCCAGCTTTCCTGCAGTAATACATATTGACATCTGGACAGCTGTGGAACACCTACTGTAGGTGTAGCTGGCATGCAAAACAGTAGGCACAGCCAGTCTCAAACCATGGACCCTGTCACCCACAGTAATGCACTTAGCCCAGTGAGCCACAACAGCCAGCAGTCAGTAGTATCTACTTCCTGACACTATTAACTACACACATGCATAGCACATTGACCTCTGCATATTGTGTAAATGGAACATGTTAGCAAGTTGATTGGGGCAGCCCTGGGAATGTCTGCCTGCTGCTATTACCTTACAAACATATTTGTTACTGCAGTTCTATGGGACGACAGGTGTGTGGGGGGTAAGGAACCATACGTCTCACCTGTACAGATTTTCACAGATTGTCCAGATGTTTGCCTCACATTTTGGGTCCATTTCTCATGACATTGTGGTTGTCTGGAAAATTACTGGCAAATCATTAAAGACTGAAATTAGAAAGTAATGATAGACATTTGAGTTTCAGACTTCTAACCCTTCAGTGAATTCATGCTACTGCAAAACCTATTAATCTATAAACTTTCTACATTTCTAAGAGGAGTACTTAACAATTCTCCCCGTTTTTGTCCTTTGGCTTTCATTTCTTTATGGCTTTGTACAGATTTCTTGCTCTAAGAGGTTGAGAGCTATGTATGGTACTCCAACATTGATTTCCATGCATCTGTCCTGTGATTGCATTGTTTGTAAGTCCCTCACATAATGCAGTGGGTTTTGGTGGCTTGGAGCCTACTTCATATTCCGGGGCAGCCAGAATTTGGCAGACAGTTCCTGTTGTAACACATAGCTGTCAGTTGTCTGATGCTATCCTGGTAGCCCACTCCATTGCATGCAGCAATACCATACATATGCTACCACAGTCTACTACCCCATTCCTTTGTTGTTAAAAAGAGTGACTTAACTTATGCCTGCAGCAGTTGAGAGGACAGTGCTTCAGGGCTGACTCTGTCAGATGCATGCAGTGCACAGCCTATACATGGTAAAGTATAGGTAGTGTGATGTGGCTGGCATCCATTTTACTGTGTGTATGTGAGTCAGAGTGAGGTGTCAGCTCCTGGGTCCCTAGGTTGTCAGTGTATGTGCTATGCATTGCCTCTTTGCCAAGGCCAGGGTGTACTGGGCACACCTACATCTGCCTACGGGGACAGGCTCAGGGGGTTCTGCCTCCGAGTCCCCCCTGTGCCTGTGGTGACCTTGGCAATGGTGGGGGGCTGTGTGTTCTTTCACTTTGATGTTCCTACTGCAGCTGTTTCTGCAGGATCGTATTGTGTAGCATGGCAGGTACTATGAACATGTGTGCACATGTGGCTGGAGAGTACTGCAGGGCTCCACCAGATATGTCAAGGTAGCAGAACTTAGACTTGAGCAGCCCAAACACATTCTCTACAATATTCCTAGTTTGTGTGTGTGCCTCATTATGGCATTCTTCAATAGGTGTTTGTGCATTTCTGATGGGTGTCATCATCCATGATTCCAGTGCATAACCAGCATCCCCCACTAGATGGTCATATGGGATGTCCCACCTGGCAAATGCCTGGTAGAGCTGTGATGCATGCCAGATGTGGGAGTTGTGATAACTGCCAGGGCTGCCAGCACACACATTGATGATAATACTCTAGGCACACTACCTGGCAGTTGATTGAGTGATACCCCTTGCGGCTGACGTAGACTCTACCCTCCTCACCTGGTGGTGCTTTGATGTGCACATGAGTGTAGTCTATGGCACCCAGTTCCTCTGGGTAGTGTGCTACATGGTGGAAGAGGTGCATATTGCTGGTCCTCTCCTCAGGAGAGTTGGGGAAATAAATGTGCTGACTGGCATGTGTTAGCATGACATCAAAGAAGTGGTGGAGTACCTAGGATGTGGGTGCCTGTAAGACCCCCCCCCCCATGATGTCCTCAGTAGGTCTTTGGAAAGTACCTATAATTAGTATTCTTAAGGCTACACATACCTTTGTTTCCACTAGGATGGGTTCCCCTCTGTTTTCTCTGCGTCTGAGGTGAGGGCGGCAGAGCTCAGTTATTTCCCGTAGTATGTCACTGTCCACCCTGTAGTGCTCTACTGTCTCCATCTCATGTAGCCCTTGAAAGATTACCCTTGGCCTGAACACTCTTCTCCTCCTCAGTCTAGGCCTATTGTCAGCATCATCATCTTCACTGACCTCAGCCTGTAGCACATACAGATGTAGCAAAGCAACAGCAGCCCCTATCATTTTGTCAGTTAAAATTCCCAAGTGTGTATTTCAATTGTGCAAAGTATGTGGGAAAACTCAGATTGAAGGGTGTGTGCATACTTTATACTGGTGTGCTTCAGATGCTGCCTGCATGATTGGTTGACTATGATACATTCCACTGGCCAGCTATATTATTGAGGGGTTTGAATGGGCCGGTGTCAGTGGAACAGGGCTTTTCAGTCATTTATACTTGATTGGTTTTCCCAGCCTATTTCCTTTCGTTTATTTATTTATTTTTTAATTTCTTCTACTTTTAAGCCCCATGGTGCTCCGTGCAAACCTGCGGAGCTAGTGTAAACATTGCTAAGCAGTTTAGACCCTCTCCTGTACACGGGCATGCTTAGTTTTTCTTTAGCTAAAACATGCACCACGGGGCTAAGTGTATCTTAACAAGCTCAGACACACATCCCTGCTTAGCTCTGCTTAGCTGAGCGTAGACAGAAGCCACTAAGCTCTGATCCACTTAAACATGCCATGACACACCCCCTTTAATGTTAGCTAATCTGGTCTACCTACACCAACACAGTTCTAGCCCTACCGTGGTTAGTACCTATGTACACGGTGGCCCTTTTTTGCAATTCAATAACCCTAGTTCATTTACATACACCTAATTGCATGTACCCTAGATACAGGACTACACCAGGACCTATCTCCTTAGCTGCCACTATAACCTGCCACTGTATGACTCTGCATGCTGGCCACTATAATGCAATAACTTTATATACCTTTATATTTCACATTTTACAAATTTTATTTATTTTTAAACAGCATATTTGAGTACCACTGTGCGCAGCTTAAACGTAGCATATGTATTAAAAAAAAGATACATTTTTCATATATTGCATTACTTTTTAGTATTAATGGCCATAGACTTGGCAATTTGCATGGCTACTGTGACATATGCAACCTTTTATTTGGGCTGTTACAGCTCCTGTTTAAATTGTATAGTCTGGTACACGGTTTGTAACCACGTACATTTTTCCTGCAGACACGGCACCTACACAGATGCCTTTCTGCTTGCTGAATCAGAAAATCACCTCATTTACGTGGTTTTCACCTGCAGATGAGGTGATTTGCATTCCGCAGACACCTCTGTGTTCGCATGGTGTCCACACACTCATGCACGCCCCTAGCCCTGTTTCCTGGATCACTCGGCAGCCATATTCCATGTTCAGGCTGCAACACTGTTCCTACATGGAGAATCACTCTGTGTTGGGTTTATTGAATTACCCCCTATGAATTAACCAGGACTGAAGCCTAAACATCAGCACATTTTAAACTTAAAACCAGTATATTAAACACATACTTAAATAAACTTGGCACTGGAATAAAAACTCTACAATGCTTCATTTCAGCAAGTCAAGCCACTCCACTCCAGTTCCACAGCTGTGAGTCCTTATTCCATAAGAAAATCAAAATAAAATAATATATTCTTAAATCAAGTAAACTAAAACATTCCTAAGAAAGAGTAAATTAATTTTGAATCTCATAAAGCAGAATGGTTCTAAATATCATACCATTAAGTTTCCCCTACTTCCAGGACTTGCCTCACATGCTACATCTACGTCTGCCTAACAGTATTTTGTCAGATTGAAGTAGGTTGCTGTGCCAGGAGTTTTCACCCTGTTCAGTTTACTGGGGCCCGAACACTTCCAGACCCTGTCTGACACATGACTCTCCCCCACTTGTTAGTCTGGTGCTTATCTAACAGCAGTAAACCTGAAGGGGAGTGGACAGAAGGACAATGTTTTCTGTTAGCAAATTCCATTTTTATTTATTGCTATGTGGAAGACAGGTTTCTCATCATGTTTAGGCATATGGTCGCTTTAAACTTTCCTGCTAAAATGAATGCCTTTTTAAAATATTTATGTAAAAATGTGCTATTTTAATTAAAATTGTTCTCCTTTTCCAAAGTTAATATTTAGTGCTAATTACTTGGGAAGTGCCTCAGAAAATTAAACCTGACCTGTGAAATCAGACACTCTTTTTTCCTTTGAAAGTCAAATGATTAGATTTTTTTCTAGACTTTTGTATGCTACCATTATTGAGAGTTCATCCTTACATTAAAACAACATAATAATAGCTTTGCAGTACTTCATGGACTCTCCAGAAACATTACTCAAAAGACATTTTACCTTTGAACACATTAATGCTAAGTATACATAAGGAGCATTACTAGTCAAGGAACTTCTCTACCAGTTTTTATAGTTGTCTTTGTATTTTATGTAAATTTTTAAAATAGTTTTAATACTCCACATATTACACTAAATCCTAGTTTTTGTAAATCAGTGAACACAGTATCTCCTGATTAGTTAATCATAAAACCAAAATGAATCTTCATTTGTTTCAACATCCATCTCTAATGCATTATGCCATCAACTAATTCTGATTTCTCTTCATGTTAATTACTTACGGAACTGAAATGGTATCCAATGTTTGCGTATCCGATCGGATAACCTTTGTACCAGTTTGTGTAATGTACTGGCTCTCCATCTGTCCAGAGAAACTGATATGTAACGATATCATTTAATCCAATCCAGGTGTCAACATCCATCTCTCTCAGGTTAATAACAAGGAATGCTACAGAGAACATATACGTAGCAATAAATATTTTATGCGGTTACAGTTATAATGGTATATTTTGTCATTTCATTCAATAAAATCAAATTGTGAATTTCATTCATATATACTATTTAACTTCTTTATGCTGTATTACCATAGACACATATCAGCAATGAAGTTTGTTTTGTGTTATTTCTATGTTCTTTGACTAAGACTGAATGTTCTGTCTTGAAAAATAAAAGGTAGCATAACATGACATTGCCATCCAAAGGTTTAAATAAGTTTATCCAAACTGCTTAAGTGCTACAACTAGCCAAGAACAGGTGCTGTCCCCTTACTCTTTTCTCAGTCCAGGTGCCTCAAATATTTTTTTTTTGTCATCTTTTAATTTTCTTACTGTCATATCCCTTGCTTCCTATCATGATAACATTTAAAACCAGCATATGAACTGGTCTAAACCTCTAAATGAAGCGGTTAATATCTATACTGATTTGATTTCTCTTAATATGAGATCATGTCCTCTCCTATCCTAAGAGTCCTTTTTCTCCAGCCTAATCTCATCACATATTTCCTTTAATGACTTGCATTCCCAAAGAAACATGTTCCTCTTTTCTAGAAAATGAAATCAAGATCACAAAACTTTTCTTCATGGTCTACCTCAACATATCGGATATATTTCTTTGTACCTTTTTTATCGTGTGACATCAGCCATCATGGAAGGCCTTACAAAATGTACACAGCATTCCAGTAGCAGTCATACAAGGGGCTCAGAAAGGTCCTTGATGAGACACTGGCCATACATAATACTTATGTTCCCCTTGCAGACTTCTCAAACTGACTCTGATGGCTCATGTTTCTATATGAGTAACACACAAATTGTTGTACTTTTCAAGGATTTCTGAGGCTATCACAAATGCATATAGCACTGCAGTGTTACTGTCGCACAGGTGCCCCATCATGCAGCTGGAATAAGGAAGCCAAGCTGTCAACAGTTAGATAATGCCTAACTAACTAATCTAAATTTGTGTCACTGACAAAGGGACAGATTTAGTTTTCCATGACATTTTTGAGGTCAGATATGAGTAAATTCAAGATGGCAGGGCTTGTATTGATCCTTCTGTGGCTTCCTTTATCACCTTTCTGCCAACAGCTCTTTTCTCTCTATTACTTCCTTATCCATATTATCCATATGCAAAGTTTTCTAGCAGCTTCTAAATAAGGAGCTTGTAATATGGAGCTAGTCAAAAGCTTTGATGATTTTCAGACCAACTTTCCTGTAAACAGACATATAAGTGAGTTTTTAGTCTGGCAACTTCTTCTAGTTGGGAGTCCCTGCTGTAATCATGAAGCTGCCCATTCTGTTCCACCAAGTCTTGTCAGCCTTGACTTCAGAATGCCTCTGTCATCAGTCCCTCTATAAAGTTCAGACTTAGTAACCTGTAATTTTCTGGGCCATTATTTACTTTCTTTCATGGATGGACAGCAGGACTGCTTGCTTCATTATCTTCACCAACTGACAGTTCCTTAAGTAATATATGAGAGCACTCATAGGTTCAAAGGTGTACACTAGGGTGACAACCAATGGGGCCTTTATAAGTCTAGCCAAGCATCTGAAATGTATCCCACAAGCTGATGTGCATTACAGTTTATTTTTAGGCGTATATGCAAACTAAGGCAAGATTTACAGATTGAGTCTGCCCATTAGAGACACAAGAGGTAGACACAGGTTTATTTCCGATTTCCCATCTACTGCTCCTGGTTTATGTCGAATAGGGTTAGGGAAGAACTCTGCTTCACATGGATGGGAAACCCATTATAGAAAAGTGTAGTTCTGTGAGACACATGCTTGTTTCTCCAACACTTTCTGTTTACATTCTGTTTACATCACAACATTTAAATTACCATATCAAGTAATTCTGATGCTATTCATTTAGCAAACATGCAAAAGGTCCATCAGAGTTGGATTCAAGGATGTCTTGTATGCCAGGCTTACGATGGCTTTCATCAGTTTGTAGGGAACAAAGTACAGAGACAAGGAAATTTGCATAGGACACTGTTTACACCCTGTACTCTTTTTGTGAAGAACCTTTTGTGGATGTTCCAATTGCTGCATGTCTTGGTCAGGAGCACACCAAAGGGAACACTGTACTCAGTGTAGGGCCTGATGAGGGCTGAATACAGTTTAACAATAACTTCTTTGGACCCAGATGCCATGCTCATGCTTATAAATTGAGCAACAATGAATGATGTCCTTACTACTTTAGACACATGTTGGATGAAAGCTAGGTTTCTATCTATTGTTCACAGACAAGTTGTTGAATGGCAACTTATCAATGCAAAAAGAAGCTGGCACAGCTGACTGAAAATCAGCTTGTTGAGCACGCCAGTTATGTACTTTTGCAAGATTGTGGTACAGAACGGATAAGAGAATTTGCTCTTTCCCCACAGTAGTATGACCATAGAGTTTGTATATATTCATATTCAGCAGGGGTTGGAAGGGGTACAGTGGGGCTTGCCCTACCTGCAAAAAAATGAGTTAGAGTTGAGTTTCTTGTTTTCTATAATATGCATTTTGTGCAGTTGTGCTGGATAAGCTGATGTTCGATATGGCTAGGATAGCACAGTGGCACCATTGATAGTATTGTCACCTCACAGCAAGAGGCTCCCTGATTTGATTCTCAGCTGATGTCTTCTGTGTGGTGTCTACATGCTCTCCCTGTGTTTGCATAGGTGTCCTCAGTGTGCCCTGGTTTCCTCCCACATTCCAAGGACATGCAATAGGTGGATTAGACACTCTAAATTAGCTATAGGTGTGAGTGTGTGTGCAAGTGTGGTGTGGAAGAACTACTGTGGCAGGGCTAGCCATCCAGTGGTGTAAACCTTAGCTCTAGATGATCATCACTGTTGAAGTGACATCCCAAGCCCGTGTGCAAAATTGGAAAAAAGGGATTGTGGATGGACGGATGGATGGCTGTTGCTTTTTCCATAAAGCAACATGTACCCCTATCTACATATATAACCAGATCCCTGACTGCTGGTTCTTCTCTTAGGGGTGTGTTATCGATGAGGTGATTTCCTAGGGTGGTTGACTTCCCAAAGGATACTGCTATGCATGGTCTTGGTGGATAGTTTTAAGCTATGGTTTTGGCACCAGCCATTTGTCTGTGTTTGTCTATTATGTAGCAATCAGGGGATTCTATGACTCCTCCTACTTTGCAATCCTCTACAAACTTGTTCAGCCAGAGTCCATTAACATCGGCCTTAATGTCTGAGAAGTAGATTGTAAAAAGGAGCAAATCCAGCACGGAGGTCTGAGGGACTCCAATAGTGACCAGCCTGTTTGGGGTGGTGGTCTACCCTGTCCTGGACTCCTGGCTCCTATCTCAGATCCAGCTGGCTATCCAGCATGTAATGTAGGGGTATATGCTTATATTGTGGGTTTGTTTACAATCTCTGAGTGAGGTGTTGTATCAAATACCTTAAGGTCAGGGAAGGCAGTATGAACTATTTTGTCTCATCCATTGCCTTGATGACCTTCTCAAAAAAATTCCACTAGAGTGGGTAGGCATGATCTGCCCTTGATGAAACCAAACTGAGTTGGATCCAATATTTAAAAGGTTTTCTATGTTCTTATTAATCATTCACGTGATTAGTCTTTCCGTTGTTTTGCATATAAGAAGACTCAGACTTACGAGTATGTAGTCCTTGCGGTCTGTTGATGAACCTCTGTTGTAAAGATGAATAACTTTTGCAGTTCTCCATTTGTGTGGCACAAATCTTTTCAGGGACTATGATTAAACAGTGACTCCAGAGGTCCTAATATGTCATGCTTCAGATGATTTAGGAGGTGTCCTGGGATATTATCAGGCCCATTGATGCTGTGTTTTTAGCCTTAGAGAGTGCATCTAGGACCTGATCCCTAGTGATAGTTGGGGGAATTATGTTTTATGGCATTTCCTGGAGAGGGGCGGCCTCGACAGAGAGGGGGTAAAACAGGAGTTGAATTTTTAGCCAACAGATTTATTATATCTTTTGGTTCCGATTTGGACATAGTTAAAGAAAGCCTTGTGGTTGCCCTTTGCCTTGCATGCTGTCTTTACCTCAAATTTGGCTTAAGCAGACTTAATTTGCTCTCTAATTTTTTTATTTAGATTGATGAGAGTGTTTTTATCATGCTGGGTGTAGCATTTCTTAATCTTGGCTATAACTTTTTTCTTTTGTCGTAAAACCTGTTTAAGGTGGATTCCACCAAGGTGGTTTCTGTTATGTGTTAATTCTGAGTTAACTTCTAGTAGGAAAAGCTGTCTCTATGAATTTATTTACATGGTTGTACATGTCCTCTTTGAACAACTCTGCATAGGCAGCTGTAATCTCAGGGTTTGGGGGACTTGAAATTTTAACTATTTATCACTTAGTAATAGGAACTTTACCTTAGAATAGTTTCTAAATTTTATGAGGTAAGCCAGGGTCATATAACTGATTTTTATTATGAAGAAGACAGCTTTAGGTCTGACCTTATTGGAGAGCAGGGGGTTACAGAGTTCTCCCATGTTTTTGAGTGCAAGTTCAAGTATCTTTGCACCCATAGCGGGCGTATGGACTATATAACCCAAGGTGTTTGTGTTCTAAAAGTACAAAAATCTCTGCTCCTTCAAATTTGGAGTTGTGTAAGTATCCCAGTTTGTAGTGTGGTAGTTGAAGTCCCTCATTAATATGGTATTGGGTTGAATGGTGAGAACCTCCAGTAAGTCCAAGTATGAACTATTGTTTTTTTGGGTCATAGAGGGTGACCTATAGCTTGCATGAATATGATATGGGAGTTTGCTGATGGAAATATAGACATGGACAACCTCAACCTTATCATCCTGATTAAGTAGTCTTGGGGTGAGTTTGTTATTGATATACATTCAGATACATTCACCTTTGGTCTGTGCCTGTGTGGTAGCTGGTTTAAATGTGTGGAAGGCATAGACGTCTTGCTGTACTTGGTGCTCTCTGCAGCTTTACACCATGTACCATTAACTGTACAGGTGTCCTCATTCTCCAGCATGAAGAGGGTCTGGAAACAGTGGATGGTCTATCAGTTTAGCATTGCCTAAAAAAGGCACAATGAGGGAGGATATTGATTAAGCCAATATTCAAAAGCCTAGAAAGCATAGGTGCACACCATCCTTGGCAAACCAACATGGTCTTTTGAACATATCTTTCCAGGCTGAAAAATACTGTATCCCCCTTCGAATGGCACCTGCAACTAAGTAAATCACTGAAGTCAATTATCTTTTTTTCATATTGCAGCATCATCCTTGGTAAAGGTAGAATGCTGCTCAGTAGTAGGGCACATATCAGCCTGGAAGACATAGTCCAACACCTCCATAATGTCTCCCTTCATTTAGTCCAGGGAGGTGAATCTCAGGTCATTTACATCCACGTGGACTATGACTGAGTTATACTGGTACTTGTGGTTTAATGACTTGAGTGCATGGATGATTTGTTGGAGCCTGGCCCTTGCTAGCCAACTGTGCATGATTTTCTCTTTATTCAGCCTGGTGAGCAGGACATCTCTATTTCTCATAATGGAGTCTCCTATGAGTAAAATATTGAGTAATGTGTTGGTTTGCCTTATGGGCTTTGTAGTTGAGACTCCAAAGCATGTGACTGTACGTGTTATATTAGATGTTGTTTTGTTGGAGTGCTTTTGGGGTTGCTGTGGATTCTTTTTGTATGATAAATGTCCAGGAGGTCTTTGGTGTTTAGGAAGATTGCTTTTAAGTGTCTCAGCATATGCTGGAATATGTGTTGGATCAGTACTATGTGAGGTAGATATAATGCTTACATTACTGACAACCTGGTTGCTAATTTGAGTGCTTTTGTGTGAGTCTTGCCTCCAGTGATGTTGTGTAATTATATCTCTCACATGCAGTATCTGCTTCTCTAAGGATTAGTTAGTTGTCAGTGAACATGAGACAATTCCTACATTGTCTCAGGATGCATGTATCTACAAAGCTGGCAGTGGAGAAATTGGGAAAGTGCCCATCCATGGTGTCAAGTCTTTTTTAGGTGAACTACAAAGGGGTGGTACAGCAGGGTTTACAGCAGGATACCATGGGCACTGTAAGGGTAAACACTGCAGCTAGGTTATGTATGACTGACTTTGTGCATCAGTGCTGCTCAGCTCATGAACACACAGGCTGCTCTTTGCACAACTGAGTACTGGGTAAAGTTACAAGGGAAGTATTACATGGGAAATGTAGTTTCTAAGTGCCTAAAAACATCTCTGCACCATGAGCTGCAGAATGCACAGAATAAAACCAAAGTGACTAACCAACTAAAAAGCCTCTGGCCAATGAAACAATCTCACATTAGGCCTCTTTGAGTATTTCCCAAGTTAGTCAGACCAGGATAACTTTCCACAGCAACTAGAATTGCAGTCCCAGTCTTCTTGATGTAAAATCACACCAGTTAGCCAAAAGTGGAAAGGCACCAGAAAGAAATCAAACAACTAATTACAATAAATAATTCCATAGTGATTCTAAGGCAGACATGCCAGCAGTGAATAACACACACTGAGGTAAAGTCAAAGCACAATAACAGCAGCTAGACCAAGGAAAAGCAAATGCACTTTACAGTGAAGAAATGTAGGATAATGTAATAAATCATTTGAAGATACAGCATCAATCTTCTGAAATAACTCAGGAAAGTACAATATTTCAATTTAAAGAACTTACCTTAGCCTGGATGACAACAGATGCAAGTCAAACACTCTGAGAACACAGGCAAGGGTGCCAAGCATTTGTGAGCTCTGTGGAACTGAGCCAAGAGCTGTGCAAATGCACCAAATATACTGACTCATGGAGTTAAAGTATTGCCTAAGAAACATTCATGAAGATCCTTCATGCAATTCCATTTTAACTTTGAGTCATGTCCACCCCTCACTGCCATATAATACTTTCATCTCTTTCTCATGTTTTGTCATCTCATTTTTCTACATATCCCTTTTTCTGCTCTAACCTCCTAGGCTAGAATTGTGCCTGATTCCACTATTGACATCTAAGAAGAAAGATTCATTTGAAATCTTTGTCTGTTTAATGGCCTCATTATATTTATAGACTTACAAAGCAATTTACATATTTGTTCTGTATGCCTTATTAATCTTACATACTTAATAAGGACATGTATCTCCTTAAATGCATAAGACTGTTCTTTCCTCCATTTTCTTGTGGTCCTTCACAAGTACTTTTGCCATTTTGTTTCTCATTCTATACACTGTATTTTGTCCTCTTGCCTGCTATAGCTGCTGACACTATCCTAGAAACAATATTTTTGCCTTCCCTTTGCCCTTGTAGCTCTCACCAACAATACTCATTCCATCCTTAATAACACATCTGCCTCTCTGTATTATACATCACAGTTCCAGCTCTCACCAACAATACTCATTCCATCCTTAATAACACATCTGCCTCTCTGTATTATACATCACAGTTCCAGCTCTCACCAACAATACTCATTCCATCCTTAATAACACATCTGCCTCTCTGTATTATACATCACAGTTCCAGCTCTCACCAACAATACTCATTCCATCCTTAATAACACATCTGCCTCTCTGTATTATACATCACAGTTCCAGCTCTCACCAACAATACTCATTCCATCCTTAATAACACATCTGCCTCTCTGTATTATACATCACAGTTCCAGTTCTCACCAACAATACTCATTCCATCCTTAATAACACATCTACCTCTCTGTATTATACATCACAGTTCCAGTTCTCACCAACAATACTCATTCCATCCATAATAACACACCTACCTCTCTGTATTATACATCACAGTTCACCTACTACTTCCTCCCATATTCTATGACTTGTGCCTATAACCCTCATTATAATCCCATAATTACCTCACCTGTAATATCAGACTTTAGTCTATATGAATTAGCCTAGTTCTTTTTTTATTACCAGTATGAACCATACTACAACATTTTTATTGTTTTCCTGTTTCCAGTAAAAAACTAATGTGAAGATTGCTCAACTAGCCACTTTTGTGGAGCAATTGATCCATGATTCCCTCTTTCCTGGTTGTACACTTTACCATTTCAATTAGCCTATTTTCATTTTCCACTTCGAATGAAGGAATACTTCAGTTTTTTTTTTGTAGAAAGGCTAATATCCCCTATTATATTCATCCTTTTCTTTCCTTTTAGTCTGTAATCTGATAAATGTGATGTGTAACCATTAGACTATCCCTGGCAGTTGCACTACGCTCCCTATAAAACGTATCAGTAAATGTTTCACCTAGCAACTTTACCACTAGGAAAGTAATGATGTGCTACTGCTACTCTATTTCCTTCTACTGGACAACCCTTTTTCTCCTGTTTTATTTGAATATTTACTTATCTATTAATCAATTACAGAATGTTAAACAGTTCTTCACCTCCTGACAAGAACCAATAAGTGGGAGTGGGACTCCCTACCCCAGAAAAAACTGAAACCTTTACTTGTACAAAACAATATATACAATGATTTAGCAGGACATACATAAATTACACAAGTTTATTTCTGAACAGACATATTGTGTATTTATAGATAAAATAAAATTAAAAGTAAATAAATAAATTATTTGAATTAAATTAATCCTCTACAAAGATGTATTAAGAGGGAGAATGATAGCAAGAACAGGTAAACACTTATAGTTATTGTGGATGTCAAGGAGTAGACTCAGTCATGCACATACATACGCAATAATGATCAGATAGATATTTAAATAGATAGATAAACAGATATTTAAATATTATTTATTTGCATTTGTTTAGCAGGAAAGTCCAACTGGGTAAAAAAAACACTCTTCAGTGAAGGCCTGAGAAGAAAAGCTCCATAAATTATTACTTTCACATACACAGCCACAATGATACTCACCTAACAAAGTCTGAATACAATTTAAACACGGTAAAAATAAATATATAAAGCAATAATAGTAAATAATAACACCTGTGATTCACATGTTTGACGTTTACAATTGCAACACAAAAATGATAGCGTGTAAGTTGCAAATATAGGTAATGCAATGTCAGAATACAATTTGAGTCATTATAGGATGGTAGAATTAGAATGAAAATTAGACTCTGGAAACCTATAATAGAAGCAGTATAAGCTGGAGATGGATCACCTCAGTGTATAAGAAGATAGGCCTGAGAAAACTGCCAGAACCACCATGCCTTTAAGTGCAGTTAGAGTTATGTTTTAAATTGCTGAGTATTCTCCATCAGCTTCAGTGAAAGAGAATTTTATGCTACAAGGAGTCTTGCAGGAGTTTCTGTATTTGTTTTGTGACTTTACAGACAGCAAAAGGAGTTTGTCCTTAGAACAGAAATGTTTATAAGGTGTATATATTTTTTGTTCTAGATTTTCTAATGATCAATATTTATTAGGATAATAATTGTGAGCTACGTTTAATTGAGAATATCAAAGGTAGTTTGGTACCTCCATTAAGTTTAGTTGTTTTAGAGCTGCACACTGGTGAGTTATGCATGGGAGGCTGTCAGCATATTTGGCTTCTTTATTTAACATTGTTCTAATTTGGCTAGTTGAGAAGACTGTTGGAGAATATCGAAGAAGCATGTAGAAAGTTTGGTGGTAAATAAGAGGAGGCTAAGGTATGTTTATAAAGGTTTGGTTCAATAGGGAAGGCCTAGTTTTTTATTTCTTTTACAGCTACCAGAATTTCCCCTTAAGATCATAGGTAGTTACTGGGCTTGCAGGCAACTGGAGCATCGAGGAGCTTAGCCAAAATTCCCAGTTGCCCCTAAGTACCATCTGGTAAAGTGATTTGCTCACAGTCACATAATAGGTAAATGACAGCTGAAGGAGTAAAACCCTGTACCACAGAAACTACAGTTCATAGCCTAAGCACTCTGTGTCAACTGTCAAATGGCATTTATTAAGACATCAAGAAATTCATTGTATTGGATGACTTCAAGTGCAGCATTGTCAGATGAAGTAATATTGACGGGAGTGTTTGAATGTTATTAAGATTTTGGAGTGAAAATTATCAATTTGTTTTTTTTTTTGTTCTAAACAACTATGACATGAAGAAACACATTGGTCTTTTACTCCTTAATTAATGGTATGAGCTACATTACAAGGAGGACAAATTTCCCAAACAAGATGTGAAAAATAAAAGTGGATGTTTACTGCCTCCAAGGCACTCACTTAACTGATCCAAAAATGTAATATGGGCCAAAAAAACTCAAACAGATATATGGTTATTATTATAATCTGAAAGATTCTAAAAGGAAGATAATTTTCACTTTGAAGTCAATGCTCAGAAATATTACTCAAAATGGGTGTTCTCACAACAAAAATGCCACATTACTGTTGAAAGTCCTGAAATACAGGATTTCTGCTAAAGTCACCTGGTACTACTTTAATGATATTTTTGCCAGACGTCTTATGAGGCAGGCTAGATAGGTCCATCAGATGTTAATAAGGTAGAAGTTAGCACTTTGATCTACATTTATCTGAATAAGAAATAATACATGTTTTGAATTATTGCAAAAATGTGTATTGAAACTATAATAATATGATATCTTAACTTCATTAGAATGAAGTCACTTTGACTGATGGACAAATTTAGGGTTCCTTTATTATGATGGTCAAATGGAAGTTAATATAGACATACTGAAGAATATGAAGGCTCCAGGCTAGATATAATCCATCTTGAGTTTTATAAAACTTCTGAATACCAGACCTTTCCCTTCACTAAAAAGGTATAATACTATGGCATTGCAGGCTCAATCCCAAATCTGTATCAAGCATCAAAGACGCACAAAAAAGTAAACTGATTCTTCAGTGAAACACTGATATGCCTCATCAGCTCTGATTGCAAAATCAAGGTCAGCATAGCTTAGGTGGGTAAAAAGTAGTTGACATCTATATGCTTGAAGAAACTTTTAAATCAAAATGGTCATCTACCACCCAAGGTTAACTAATGATCAATATACCAAATCCAGAGATTTTAACAATTCATCAATCTTTTGGCCTTCATAAAGAGTTTGAGATTATATAGCAGGAAGATACAGAACATGATCCAGCAAAGTTAACATCAGATAGATTCCATATCAGTTAAAGTGTTGGATCATATTTTGCTGATAAACTATGGCCACTAGATCCATTAATGTTTTTAGACAAGATTGCCCTCAAGTGTCCTCAATGGTAAAATCAGCTTGGTCTGATAACTTTGTAAATGTCTTTTTCACTGATGCTAGAAGCCTGAACATTAAAAAAAGAGAAGAGACAGATAAATTAAAACATTTGATCTTTCTTAGCTGGACTTTCACTAGCTGCCAGAGAACTCTAGTGAAAACTATGGAAAACACTGCTAATAAAAAAAAAAATAGTCAACTTCTGCAAACTCACTGTTTATTTAAACTGTTTACTATGGTAATATCGAAGCAGACTTGGTCAAATGATGGGATCATTGACCCACGTCTGTGAAAGCAACAATGTCAAATTCCGCCATTGTCGAAATATGTCTCGACTTCGACCTTTGAGTGGGCTTTAACATGGGTCGAGATAGGGGCGAAATTTGTACTTCGACAATGTCAGGTTTGACATTGTCACCGTTTAGCTTCCAGACTTCTTCTAAAGGGGATTCGAGCAAATCCACTTCAATGTTGTCATGGTAAACCATTTAGACAATGCAGTAAGTGCTTTTGTCTCACAAAACTTTCAAAGCTTCTTCATTAGCTAGATATAATCAAATAATCATGTGTCTAAATAAACTTCTGAATCATGTCATGAAATCACATAACAATGTAATCTAAAATTCAATAAAATGACAAAAGTTAATGTTGCATAAGCTTGTTTTACATCTAACTGGAGTACAATGATAAATACCTTGTTAATAATAAAATCTTTACCATCATAAATATATTGGCATTGATTACGAAGCACATTTTGACATCTTTCCTGTTGTCACAGCATTCACATGTGGAGTTTCTAATAAATTCTTAATACACCTTACTCATTTAAACATAAAGTTAATATCACTCCCTAACTTAGGTGTCAGGTTCAGGTTTCCTCTTATGCATAAATTCCAGGTTTTAACTTATTTCTGACATTAAAACACCGGATGAAAACATCAAATTGGACCTATTGTTCAAACATAGGAAGGCTTATTTCAAACTAATTTTCCAAGTTGTTGAACACAGAAAATAAATTGTCATAAATACAAAATAGAAAAAGATTTTAAGGACAGCCACACTTATATTAATGCTAAAGTATACCAGGTGACCAGATCTTTTTTAGGTTCATAGGTTCATAGGTTCATACTAGGCTATCTGCCCTAGGGCATTTATAAGCCAAGCCAGAGTGTGTTTGGCTTTCACCACCCATTTTAAATTAATGTTGCTATGCCCTTTTTCGAGGTTAGTATACTGTGCCTCTGTCTAACAGTGACACAGAAGTGATACCCGGGGTAAACCTACGATCCCCCATCCACTCATAAAGATTCCTCTTGAAGAGAGTCAATGAGGGACTCTGCCTAACCTGGACTGGGATTTTATTCCAGAGTGAAGGGAGCCTCTGGGTTATGAATCTGTCCCTCCAGCATGTCCTATTTATTTCAGTGATGAGGTTCAAGTCTCTCGAGCAAGTAGCTCGATGGGATTTGGATTTTCTGAGGTGCAGCATGTCCATTAATTCCGGGTTGGACATGGCTTTATACATCAGGCACAGATCGCCTCTGAGCAGGCGGTATGCCACTGAGTAGAGCTGGAGTTTCTTTAACCGGGCAGCATATGGCATCTGTTTGAGCCCTTTGATCTTCTTGGTGAGATACTTTTGGGGTCTTTCCAGTTGCTGCAGGTGTCTGGTAAGGTACATCCCAAAAGGGGCATTGTACTCAATTATGGGCCTGATGAGGGATGAGTAAAGAGGTATGATGACATCCCCTGATCTAGATGTGAATCCCTTCATGATTAGGTGGGCTATATAAAATGTTTTTCTAACCACTTTGGCCACGTGGTTGTCAAATGAGAGATTGCTATCAACTTGGGTCCCCAGGTCCCTAATTACTTCTTCTGTACTTAATGGATTACCACCTATGTGGTAATTTGTGGGCACTTTGTTTTTGCCAAAGGGGATGACTATACACTTTTTGGCGTTTAGCTTGAGGTCATGGCTCTGGCACCAGTTGTCTGTTTCTATGAGGCCCTTTTGGAGGATGCTTGTGTCGGCTGGAGAGTCAATTATAGCGCCCAGTTTGCAGTCATCTGTGAACTTGGCCAGCCACAGTCCTTCCGTGTTGGCCTGTACCTCCGAGAAATATATACCGAACAGCAGAGGTCCTAGGAATGAGCCTTGTGGGATGCCACTTGTAACTGGTTTGGGGTCTGACATGGCTCCAGCAATTCTATCCATGTGGGTTCTGTCCTTGAGCCAGTTTGCAACCCATCTAGTGACATAGGGGTTTATATTTAAGCTGGTGAGTTTATCTATAATGCCCGCGTGGGGTATTGTATCAAAGGCTTATGCGAGGTCCAGGTAGGCTGTGTGGACCACCTTCCCCTCGTCAATGGCCTTGGTGACTGTTTCAAAGAAATCAACCAGGTTTAAGAGGCAGGATATGCCCTTAACAAAGCCAAACTGGATAGGATCCAGTGTCTGTAGGTCCCCAATATCTTTTTTTATGAGGTCCATGATGATCCTTTCCATAGCTTTGCAGACCAAGCTAGTCAGGCTTATGGGGTGATAGTTTCCAGGATCTGTTGAGGCACCACCTTTGTGGAGAGGGACCACTGTTGCTGTACGCCACTCTTTGGGTACATATCCTGTGGTAAGGCTGAGATTGAACAGTAGTTTTATGTTTGGGTTTAGCTCTTCTTGACGTTCATGTAGGACACAGCCCAGGACACTGTCTGGTCCCATTGATGCTGTGTTTTTTGCTTTGGAGAGGGTAGCTCTTACCTGAGCATCTGAGATGTCAGGGGGCAGAACTTTGCTGGGATAGATATTTGCCCTTTTGGTGGGGAGGGAGGGGAGAAGTTTGTGCTGAACCTGTCAGCTAGGATGTTGGCAATGTCTGTGGGTTCGGTGTATTTTTTGTCATTTTGGACTAATTCTGAGCATATCTGGGAATTCCCACCCAGGTTCCTAACATAACTAAAGAAAGCCTTGTGATTATCCTTAGTGTCCTGTGCAATTTTTCTCTCGAAGCTGGCCTTAGATGATTTTATGAGTGCCCGTAGTGTTTTGCTAACACTGATCAGAGATGCCTTCCCTTTTTTGGGATTTTGCTCTATCATGTAATAGCTTCCTCCTTCTATTGTATAGTTTGTTTATGGCTGGGGTCCACCAGACAGGATGTCTGCCTTTGGAGGATTGGGTCTTGGTTTTATTTGGGATTGCATGATCCATGCATTCCTGAAGGTGTTCATAGAATGCGTTTAGAAAGGATTCTGTGGTCTGCGCCGTATTTTCCACAGCCCGGGGGCTTTGAAGGATTCCACCTCAGTTTTGACGAGTGTGAAATTTGCTTTAGAGAAGTTTTTCACTGTGGTTTTCTGGGCAGGGGTTGGGGTCAGGATGTGAATATCCAGTGAGATTAGTTTATGGTCTGATCTTACCAGTGAGGGATACACTTCTGGTCTGGAGCATAGAGTCCCCATGTTGGTGACGATCAGGTCCAGTATGTTTTCCCCTCTTGTATGAGTGGTAACAAGTTGTTCCATTGCATTTGAGTTTATAAATTCTAGGAACCTTTGAGCTAGGGTGTTGGAGCTAGAGTAATGCTCCCAGTCTATGGTTGGGTAGTTGAGGTCACCCAGTATAATGGTGTTTGGAGAGACCTTCATATTTTCCATTGTTCTCAGGAAGGCCGAGTGGGGTTCCTGGGTTTGGGAGGGTGGTCTGTAGCAGGCTATAAACTTGAAGGCAGTTTTACCCACTGTTAGTTGCACATGGATAGTCTCTGATGCTTTGTGCTGTGCCACCAACCTGGAGGTGTGGGTATCTTTGACGAATATTGATACTCCCCCTCCTTTTCTGGTTCGGTCCAGGTTTTGAGGCCGAAAAGCATGGTATGAGGTATAACCTGGTAGTGCTGGGGTGCTCTCGGGAGCCTTGAACCAGGTTTCTGTTACTGCACAGATATCGATGTTCTCCATGCTAAGGAGAGTTTGGAGTGCATCCATCTTGAGGTTTAGACTTCTGGCGTTGAGTAGCATTACTTTTAGTTTCTTATCCCTTGTGATACCTATGGAGGTGGGTTTGTCTTTTGAGCCTTGCCTAAAAAAGGCACTATGGGGGTAGCAAGAGCCTTTGCCAATATCCGAAAGCCCAGGGGTGACAGGTGCAAGCCGTCCCTAGCGAAGCATCGTGGCCTGTTGAGCATGTCATCCCAGGCTGACAGGCATTGGATCCCCTTTGAATGACACCAATACTTAAGCCAGTTGTTGAAATTGATCATCTTGTCTTCATATTGTGGCATCATTCTTGGTGAGGGTAAGATGCTACTCAAGGTCAGGGTCATACCGGCCTGGGCCACATGCTCAGTGAGCTCCTCTATGTCTCTCTTCATGTAGTCCAGGGAGGTACGTCTCAGGTCATTCACACCAGCATGGACAATGACTGAGTCATATTTGTACTTGCCTTGGAGTGACCTGAGTGCTTGTATTATGTGGCGGATCCTAGCGCCCGACAGACAGCTCACTGTGACCTTCTCCTTGTTCAGCCTGGTGAGCGGGACGTCAGTGTGCCTGACGATAGAGTCACCTGTTACAAGTGTATCAGGTGTGTTGTTTAGCCTTAAGGGCTGTGACTGTTCGACACACTGGCTTTGTGAGCTATGTGTTGCACGTGTTTTGTTTTGGGGTAGCGGTTGCTTGGGTGTCTGCTTTGGAGGTCTCTGCTACTTTGGCAGATTTTTATTTAGAGCCTCTGAGTATGTTTTTGTGTGTTTATGTGTTTGGTTTGCTGTCGTGGTAGGTCTATGTGAGACTGGAATTGTAGTGAGTGTGGTTTCCTTCTCCTCCTGACAGGTTTCACCAGTACTGAGTTGAGAGAGCTTAGCCTCCAGTTTGACTATATGGTTGCATCTCTCACATGTGTTGGAATTTGTTGGGAGGAGAAGAGGGTGGTCTTTGTACATGAGAGAGTTGTAACATTGCCTCAAGATTCCCAGATTCACCAGCTGGACCGGAGAGGAGATTGACAACTGACCTTTGGACATGCTAGAATAGTATTGGGAATTCCTTTATAATTGAAAAAAAAAGGCCAATGAGAAACAAGGTACTCAAGGGGAGTTTGTGAGGGTGTAGTGCTTTTAATTTTTTAGTGCTGACTTATATAATTGCTTTAGTGAGCAAGTGCCAAGTAACTTAAATGCAATGTGTTACAGGTAACTTAAATGCAAAAATGACAAACAGTAACTTTCTTTCAAGTGAAACAAGGAAATAAGTACAGTAAGCAATGCAGATGTCACTAGGGATCCACAGAAGTGCTGAAAAGCCGCGTTTTAGGTGGAATTAGCATTTCAGGGAAATAACAAGCAAACAAGCATACAAACAAAGCTAGATTCAGCAGGCCTGGATCTAGTCTATGCTACAGCAAACAAAGTGTACCAATTCCAGTAAGAAACAGTTCAAATATGCAGGCACTATAAGCCTTTAACCAGAAATTCCCAGCTCAGAAGGGCAGAGTCCAGCCTCTCCTCCCACAAGAGTGCAGACCATGAACCTTCTTAATGTAAAATAACTGGCCTGAAGCCGAAGTGCTTAAACCAGAACTAATATACTTTTAGAATAACAGACACTTATTCCCTCAATCAGCAGTTCCCAACTTAGAAGGATGTAAGCTACCTGCCCTGCCACAACAGTGCAGGCCACAAACCTTCCTAATGTCAAACAACTGATCTGAGCCCAAGTGCTTAATCCAAAAGACTTAGAATGATAGCTACACTTTAATCAAGTTACTACCAAGCAGTAATAAATACAATTGAATACTTTAAAGAATGCCTGGACTAGTGCTCAAGTTATACAAGCAAAACTAGATTCAGCAGGCCTGGATCTAGTCTATGCTACAGCAAACAAGGTGTACCAATTTAGTAAGAAGCAGCACAAATATGCAGGCACTATAAACCTTTAACCAGAAATTCCCAGCTCAGAATGGCAGAGTCCAGCCTCTCCTCCCACAAGAGTGCAGACCACGAACCCTCTTAATGTAAAATAACTGGCCTGAAGCCCAAGTGCTTAAACCAGAATTAATACACTTTTAGAATAACAAACACTGAGCCCTCAGTCAGCATTTCCCAACTTAGAAGGATGTAAGCTACCTGTACTGCCACTACAGTGCAGAGCACAAACCTTCTTAATGTAAAACAACTGGTCTGAAGCCCAAGTGCTTAAACTAAAAGGCTTAGAGTGAGTTACACCAAGCAGTAATAAATACAATTGAGTACTTTTAAGATGACGCAAAAGCAAAATAAAGTAGGAAGAAACACAAATACAGTAAAAGCAGATACAATTTTATTTATTTATTCATTTTTTTTGAGTGAGCAAATGAGATGGGCCCAGGAGGAGTATCCAAGTGCAAATTTACAAGAGGGGCGGCCAGTTTCAAAGCCACCAAGATTAACACCAAGACAAAAACATGGAGGATGGGTGGGGACCTACTGAAAAAACAGTCAACTTCTAGCTAGATATTGCTCAATGCAACACAAACAAATTACTTTAAAAAGTGCAGATAAAAGTTACTTAGCTACACTTATGCGTTCAGTTGATATCATGCAGGTCTTAACCAGCCAAAGCTCACAGTTTAAACAGAAGATAATTCACTGTACCACTTGTATAAGACAGAAACTGAATAACAATGAAGGAAACTACTACCCCACCTATCACTGGCTATGTAGGTTTTTAACAAGCCTTGACTGAAAATACCACATGCACTACTGAAAAAACAGTCAACTTCTAGCTATATATTGCTCAATGCAACACAAACAGATTACTTTAAAAAGTGCAGATAAAAGTTACTTAGCTACACTTATGCGTTTGATTGATATCATGCAGGTCTTAACCGGCCAAAGCTCACAGTTTAAACAGAAGATAATTCACTGTACCACTTGTATAAGACAGAAACTGAATAACAATGAAGGAAACTATTACCCCCACCTATCACTGGCTATGCAGATTTTTAACAAGCCTTAAATGAAAATATCACATGCACTACTGAAAAAACAGTCAACTTCTAGCTAGATATTGCTCAATGCAACACAAACAGATTACTTTAAAAAGTGCAGATAAAAGTTACTTAGCTACACTTATGCGTTCAATTGATATCATGCAGGTCTTTACCGGCCAAAGTTCACAGTTTAAACAGAAGATAATTCACTGTACCACTTGTATAAGACAGAAACTGAATAACAATGAAGGAAACTACTGCCCCCACCTATCACTGGCTATGCAGGTTTTTAACAAGCCTTAACTAAAAATACCACATGCACTACTGAAAAAACAGTCAACTTCTAGCTAGATATTGCTCAATGCAACACAAACAAATTACTTTAAAAAGTGCAGATAAAAGTTACTTAGCTACACTTATGCGTTTAATTGATATCATGCAGGTCTTTACCGGCCAAAGCTCACAGTTTAAACAGAAGATAATTCACTGTACCACTTGTATAAGACAGAAACTGAATAATAATGAAGGAAACTACTACCCCCACCTATCACTGGCTATGCAGGTTTTTAACAAGCCTTAACTGAAAATACCACATGCACTACTGAAAAAACAGTCAACTTCTAGCTAGATATTGCTCAATGCAACACAAACAAATTACTTTAAAAAGTGCAGATAAAAGTTACTTAGCTACACTTATGTGTTTAATTGATATCATGCAGGTCTTTACCGGCCAAAGCTCACAGTTTAAACAGAAGATAATTCACTGTACCATTTGTATAAGACAGAAACTGAATAATAATGAAGGAAACTACTACCCCTACCTATCACTGGCTATGCAGGTTTTTAACAAGCCTTAACTGAAAATACCACATGCACTACTGAAAAAACAGTCAACTTCTAGCTAGATATTGCTCAATGCAACACAAACAAATTACTTTAAAAAGTGCAGATAAAAGTTACTTAGCTACACTTATGCGTTCAATTGATATCATGCAGGTCTTAACTGGCCAAAAAATTTCTTGAGTCTTTAACTCCATTGAACAGTACTGAGGAAACCAATAATGTAAATACGGATTCTGTCATCAATGTTGATGATTTTTCTTTTTAGAATTTGCCCCACTAGTAAGTTTTAAAAACTTAGCAGTAAAAGGGCCACACAACCTCAGGATCAACTGCCACTGTCACAGAACAAGCCACATGGTTAGAATTACTATGATGGAACGAGGGGGTGAGGCTAACATGGGCACCAATGAAAAAACAGCTATTAGACTTCCATTTTTGAAAAGGAAGGCTTTATGATCTTTAATTACAATAATCTAAGTATTATCAGGACATGTGTTGATTTACTTCATAATGGATTCACTTATGTTTCAGCCTCTAAGATTAATATGGTAGATTTTGTCCAAAAATTGAAGCTAATTGTCAGGAAAAAGAATCTGAATTTATGTTTAGCAGACATGAACATTACCGATTTGGTAAGTAGTCCTAGTGGGATAAAATAAAAAATTGCTTACAACTCCCTGCTTAATATTAACTTAGTATTGTTTCAGAAATTATGTGAAGACTATTTTAGAGCTTCCATTAGTGTTAGCAATGAGAAAAAGGTTTTTAACTTCAATAGTAATGAAAAGGCCTTATTAAAATCTTCCCACAATGAAAAGTTTTTTCAAATTATGAAACCCGATAAGGTGGGAGGGCTGTTTTAATGGACCATAACATTTCCATTTGTAAAATGTTGGAAATATTGAAAAACAGTGATAAATGTGATTTGGTTTCAAAAAACAAAGTAAATGTGGCTTTTGGACACATAGACTCTTTTGTTAAAGAGTTATATTTTGACAAAGACTCTGATGTTACTTGAGTGCCAACATATTCACAATCTAGTAATCCCTATAGTATCTGGAATACCAAAGGTCCAGAAAAACTTAATGGACCCCACTTTAAGACCTACAATGTCCTGAGATGCTCTAAAGAGGAACCTTTGACAATATTTATTGATAATGGTTGAGACGATTTTTCGATAACAAGAGCCACCTCTTATAAAGATTTTTGGTATTAAGAAAAACTCTGCTCTTTCCTGACAGCATTTTTTTTTACCATTAATGTAAAGGATTTATTTTCCTGTATATCTTATTTATTAGGTTTACAGTGTCTTATGGAAGTTATTACTGGTAATACATCTTTAAGCCCTCAAGAAGTTATATATTAACAGACTTTATGGATATAATTTTGAATAACAGTTTTCTATTTTTTGATGGGGAATATGTTAAACAGACTATATGAATATCCTTCATGAGTAATTTCTCTCCTAACTCACTCAACACCTCGATCATATCTGTCACAAGCTCATCTGAGCCTGCTGCTTTCCTTGACTTCATTTTCCTAAGTGCTGTTCTTAATTCTTCTTCTAGGGTGGGCTACTCTCCTTCTTTCATAGTAAATTATGTCTGGGGTAGTACAGCTTCTGTGACATTTTTCTTTATTCAAAAGCTGCTTGCAGTATTCCTTCCATCTGCCTTTAATGTCCTGTGGGCTGGTGAGCAGGTTGTTGCTAACATCCCTTATAAAGGGTGTCTGTTGACTATCCTCTTTATCGGTCAGTCTTTGCCTTGAAACCAGATAGTTTCTTTGTGCCATCTACTGAGTCATTTCCCAGCTGTTAGAGTGCCTCTGATGCCTTGTTCTTTGCTAGTAAAACTGTATCCTTAACCTCGTTGCCAGCCAAACAGTATTATTTTTTTGCCTGGTCCATATTTCCTGTATTCCACTTTCTCCTGCACTCTTTCTTTTTTTTTGATAACTTCCTGAACTTCTGCATTCCATCATCAGCTCTCCTTATGTATGTTATTTCCAAACCTGGCTCAGCTGCAAATACTGTTTTGATGAGCTCACATTCTCCTCCTTCTTGAGGTGGTAGAGCTGTGAGCATTTCCATGAACTTTTGTGCTTTCTCTGAAGTTAACTTCTAGGTCTTCAGCCTAGTCTCTGTTGTCCTTAGAGCAATCTCTGACTACTGCTTGCAATGGACTATGGCAACCAGTGGTTTATGTTTATGCTATGGGCCAACTGTGTCACTAGAGATGACTTCGCAATCACTGATTCTACAACACTCTTCTTTGTTTACTAGGAGGAATTCTACTTGAGTTGCATGTTTGACAGTCTTGTATGTGATCTTGTGTCTGCCTGTCCTGCTGAACCACGTGTTGGCCACCATCAACCCATTCTCTAGGCAGAAGTCTAGAATAGCCTCTTCTTCTTTATTTCTGCTTCCCCTACAATGAGGACCCAGTCAGTCCTCATCCTGTTCTAACTGTCCTGATATACGTAGGTCTCCCAATATTAACATCAGCTCCTGTTGTCCTGCTTTATCTAACAGGTCCTACAACTGCTGGTAGCATGTACTTTTTTCCTTGCTATCACAACCTTGCTGTGGGGCATCTGCTGAGTTTATGAATAGTGCCCTATCCTTACAATTATTTATTTATAAATTGAGATTTGTTAACCGGGTTAGAACAACTGAGTCAGGGGCCCATTTTCAGTGGAGACCAGAGGAGAAAAGCTCCAAATGTATTACGTATATTTACAATAAAAATCCAATCAAAAATAAGGGTAAAAAATTAAAACCACCATGAAACATAATAAGAAAATCAACAGTTAGAGAATATCTGTACATAGAGTAGGTTAAATAACAATTTTTCCCCCAAGTAGTAGACTCGAGATCCCAAGCCAAGCATCTTTGCTGCACTGCCCTTCCATCTTGTTTCCTGGATACAGAGGCTTTCCAGCCTCCTCCTTACCATCACGTCATCCACTTCTAAGCTTCATGCTGTCAGTAAGCCTATATTCAGTGTAGCAATCCATTCATGATTAGCAGGTTGATTGTTTTTATGTCCATCTTTCACTCAACACTACAGAGCTATCCTAGTATCCCATGATGGGCAACTGGATACTGTCAGCCAGTAGCTTATTGACCCAGGGCTGCTGTCCTTTACTGCAGGTACTCACTGGTCAATAGAGGCACAAAGACCCATTCCACCATTATCAGGGATCCTTGGCATAGGTCAGAGTAGGCTAGATCCACAGCCCCCTTATCATTGACAAATGACTATGCTCAGTTCTGGCAACATTGGTCACAAGACTAGATCATCTAGAAACAATTTTTATACCGATGAGTCAGTAGTCTTGTCACGGTGCACAGTTTGTTATCAATGTTCTCCTGCCTAGAGGATAATGAACAGTATAGTTGATGCCTGAAGCAGTTAGTCTATACAACATTTCCCCCAGTAGGCACCATCTGGAGTCTGTGCTGCTGCCAGCAACTCCATTCTGGTGTAAGATTGTGGGGGAAACACCCAGAATGTTTTTGGATGTGGGACAGACCCCCCATATAGGAAAAACTTGAAACTCTACACAGACATTGGCCAAAGTTCAAGATTTAACCTTATTCCTTGTACATGGTAGGCAGAGACCTTAACCATTATGCTAACTGAACCAGCTTGGTATTCATAGCAGTATAGAGAGATATGCATATTGCAGATGACTGGAGAACAAGCATACTTGTACCAGTGTACAAGAACAGAGTGGCATTCACAACCGTGGAAATTATACAGGTATCAAACTCCTGCCACACTGCATGAAATCTCTGGAGAAGGTAAACTGATAAATTAATACAAAGAGTAATAGAGGGTAAGATGGGAGATGAGCAGTTTTTTATTCAGATCAAGATGCGGCAGAACTGAGCCAATGTTTGCAGTGAGACAGATAGCTGGGAAGAAGCTAGAGATGATGAAAACATTCAACTGGGTATTCACAGACATGGAGAAACCATATGACAAAGTTTCTAGGAAGCTGATTTGGAGCAGTCCCGCTATGGTTTGAAGTCCCTAAAATATTTTTGGAATTAGTAAAAGCTATGTACAACGACCTGATAACACATGTGCAGACACTATTGAGACTCATTACACATATGGGTTCCCAGTATGAGTGAGTGTACATCGAGATTCATCTTTAGCCCACTGTTGCTTATACTGGTGAAGGACTACATTAGCAAACAGGTCAGTGGGACAGACAAACAATGCTGCTGTATGCAGCTAAAGTGGCATGCAGGCTCTGAACGTTAGCTTCAACAGATGATGGGGGAATGGAATGCAAAACTGAAGGCACATAGGATGAAACTGAATACAAATAGACAGCTGTAATGGCAAAAAACGTAGAGATCAAAAGGTGACAATTGAGATAGAAGGAAAAATAGTGGAACACGTTAACAGATTCAAGTATCTGTGTGGGGTGGTTGAGGAGAATGAAAAGTCTAAATAAGGAGACTAAATCTGGAATCAGATGGACTGCAGCAAACTAGCACAGAGCACTGGGGTGACAGAAGAATGTCTAAGAAACGGAAAAGTAAGGTGTACAAAACAGTTGTGTGTCCATTTCTAATGTATGCTGCAGAAACCAGGACAGTGAAGCCAGAGCAGTTGAGAAAGCTAGAGGTGATAGGGATGCTGTCTTTGCATCACCTGAGATGGGTGGAAGAATGCACACTGTGAGGTAGAAGAGAATATCAGAACAGAAGCTTAAGTAGCTCCAGTTGTAGAGAAGGTCAAAGTGCATGGATTAAGGTGGTTAGGACACATATGCAGTAAGCAGAAAGCAATCTAGAGGAGAAGATTTGGGACAGGTATAGAAGAAGGCAAGATGAACCGAGGGTGTCCAGCAAAGAGACAGATAGATTGTGTGACAGAAGACTTGTGACAGTTAGACAGGACTGTTGAAGAAGGCAAGACAGTTGCACTGAATCAAGAGAGATGGTGACAGTTGACATTATCACCTGACCCCAAGTAAAAAAAAAAAAAATGGGGAAAAGGGGTTAATGATGATGATGATGATTTTAAACAGACTAAAGGGGTAGCAATGGATGCAAATCGTGCCTCTCTATATGCCAACATAGTGATGTATATGGGAAAAAATACATATTTAGTTCTGAGTATTTTTCCAAAATTCTTGCGTATTTCAAGTTTTTGGATGACTTTTTTTTTAATCTGGGTTGGAAATGTTGAGCAATTGTTTCAGTTACATTAACAACACTTGTGATTGAAGTTTACACATTTTTATGCACAGGACTATATAAACTATTTGGATAACAGTATTTACAAAAACATTATTATAAATACTACAAGTCCACTTATTGCAACTCTTAGTTTTCTAGTTACCATCCATATAAACAAAAGATCGATTGATAAAGGGTCAGATGGTGAGATACTCAAGGATGATATCCGTGGCGACAAATTTAAGGGACAGTTAGAATTTTTAATAAGGATGTTCCAGTCCAGGGGTTAACCTACCCCATTTATTTCTTTAATAAATGAAGAGATTTTATCCAAGAGGCAGGGGCAATTCAAACTCATAATTTTACATAGATTGTTCGCAAAATCTTATTCTACTGGTGACAAACTTTTGAATAAGAATGCTTGTTTTAAACACTCCACGATCATAAAGTACACTGTATATAATTCTAGTTTGAAAAATATCATGGTAAAAATCTGTAATGCATGCATGGGAGAAACCCCAACCTGAAAACTAAATTAAGGAGAGATATTAACTTTGTGTTCAAATGAGGAAGAAATCTTTAAGAATTTATTAGAAACAACTAATAAGAATGCTGGGACAACAGGAAAGATGTCAACATGTGGCTCATGTAATAAGTGACAATACATTTATGAGGGTAAAGATTGCATTATTATACCATGACCCCCCCAAAACGTGCACGCTGATTGGCCAGCATGCCCGTTGTAAATCGAGTTATACTAATGGAAAAAGGTCCGGTCGCCCGGACTTTTTTCCATTAGTATAACTCGTTTTTTTAAAATACTGTCTCGCTATGTTAAATGGGTTTAACATAGCGAGACAGCTTTAAAATAAGCAACGGAGATCTCCGTTGCTTATTTTAAAGCTGTCTCTCTATGTTAAACCCATTTAACATAGTGAGACAGTGTTTTAAAAAGCAACGGAGAAAGCAAGATCTCCGTTGCTTTTTTAGTGTCTCGCTATGTTAAATGAGTTTAACATGGCGAGACAGTTAAAATAAGCAACGGAGATATCCGTTGCTTATTTTAAAACTGTCTCGCTATGTTAAACTCATTTAACATAGCGAGAAAAAGCAACGGAGATCTTGCTTTCTCCGTTGCTTTGCCCACAACTCTGATACATCAGAACTGCCGCGGATGCCAGACATCTGCGGAAGGGCAGTAAACAGGCATTATACTATGCCATTATTTAAGAAAAGTAATAGTTTCTTTTCTTAAATAATGTCAGTATAATAGCAATAACCCACTTCTGGGTGTGGGTAATGGTAAAATTAACCAAGGTTGGCTTTGTTTGGTCCCTCGGGCCGCCTCGGGACCAAACCACGCCAACCGTGGGTAAATTTAGCATTACCCACACCCAGGCGTGGGTTATTGCTATATTAACAACTGTATATCTTTTTGTTGTAAAAATAAATATAATTGTGCCAGAGCAAGGGTCTTGCGTCTGTTGCTATATATGTTTCCAACCAGACTTTTTATAGTGGCAAAATGGAATGACCTTTGAGGTAATGTATCAGACAATACATTTATAGTATTGTAAAAAAAGAATACAAATAGTGCCCTATATAAACATTCAGCTAAGTGCGGATCCTTTTAAGAGATTTTTATTTTTTTTATCCTAGAGAAGATATATTTTTCCCCTTGTGAGGGAGACTAGAAAAACCTGCCTTGAGTCCAGGGAATTATACTTGTAAATCTATTACAATATAACATTTATTACATACAACTAGTTGGCATATTGGTTAAGGTCTTCATCTCCCATGAACAAGGTTCGATCCTGACTTCCAGTCAATGCCTGTTTGGAGTCTGCATGTTCTTCCTGTGTCTCTGCGGGTTCCTTCCACCTCTGAAAAACATGCCAAGTGTTTCCATCTCATACTCACCAATGAATGGAACTGTGGGCAGCAGCACAGACTCTACATGGTGCTCTATAGGGGGAAGAGTTGTACTGACAAACTGTTTTGGGCACCTACTGCAGCATAAAGTATCCTTAAGATAGAAAAACACAAATCATAGACTGCATGCTGTGGCAGGGTTAGCCACTCAGTGGTGTAAAATATGGCTCTAGGGGATTCAGTCATGTTAACTAATGTTGCCAAAATGGGCATGGGTTGAGGACCCAATATACTCCAACCTACACCAGGGACCTATGCTAATGGTGGAAGGGGTGTATGTGCCCCTACTGGTCAGTGTGTGCACACCATAAAGCCTAGTAGCCCTTTGTCAATAAGCTACTGGCCGGACGGTGTCCAGTTGCCCAGCCTGGATTACCTAAGATAGCTCTGTTGAGTGAAAGTTGGATGTAAAACCAATCAAAGTGCCAAACATAAACTAAGAATTGCTACACTCAATGTAGGTTCACTAACAGGCTGGAGCCTGGAAATGGATGGCATGATGGTACAGAGGAGACTGGATTTCCTATGTACCCAACAGGCAAGATGGAAGGACACTGCAGCAAAGACACTTGGCTTGGGATTCAGAGTCTACTACTCAGAAGGAGAACAGGCTAGAAATGGTGTCAGAATTGTGGTGAGAGGCAAAGCTTCAGAAGGCAGTGAGGGACATAATCAGGATTAGTGCCAGACTCATGGCAATCAGACTCCAGTTTAATGATAGGGCAGTATTCATAATCTCAGCTTATGCTCCACAGCAGGATTGTTATAGTGAGTAAAAGAGTGCATTCATACAGCAGTTGCAGGACCTACTAGATAAAGTAGAACAACATGAATTGGAGTTGATAACAGGTGAGGTGAATGCACATATCGGGGCAGACAGAACAGGCTATAAGAACTGCCGGGTCTACATGGGTGGAGCAACAGGAATAATGAAAGAGAGGTATTTCTAGACTTCTGTCTGGCAAATGGCTTAATAGCAGCTAACATATTGTTCAGATAAAAAGAGACAGTCAAGATTACACACAAAAGTGGCCAACATGCAACTCAGGTAGACTTTGTCCTCGTAAAGAAAGAGCACTGGAGTAGAATCTGTGATTGCAAAATCATTTCAAATGAAATAGTCATCCCACAGTATAAACCACTGGTTGTCACAATCAGGTGCAAGCAGTGGTCATAGAAGGGGCTAAGTTCAACAGAGATCAGGCTAAAGACCTGGAAGTTGACTGGAGAAAAAGTACAACAGTTCATGGAGTTACTCAGGGATCTAGCTCCCCATGAAGAGGAGGAAATAGGTGGCATTGAAAAAGAATGGCAGCACCTCAAAACAGCATGTGTGAGGACTACAGAACAGATATGTGCCCAAGCTATTTATGGAAATAATGTAGATAACAAAAGTTGTTGGTAGAATGCAGAACTCCAGGAAGTCATGAACAGAATGACAGCTAACGAAGAAGTTAAGAAAGGAGTAGTAATAGCAAAGAGCAGGGCATCAGAAGCACTCTGCCAACTTCTGGAAAGTGACTCAGTAGGTGGTGCAAAGACACTATATCAGATTGCAAGGCAAAGACAGAAAGATTAAGAAGATAGACGCCCATAATAAGGGATATCAGCGACAACCTGATCACCAGCCTACAGGATATCAAATGCAGTTAGAAGGAGTGTTTCCAGCAGCTTCTAAATGAAGGAAACCCCACAGAAGTTCTACTGCCCAAGACCCAGCCTACTGTGAGATAAGAGAAGCAGCCCGCCATAGAAGACAGCACTAAGAAAAATGAAGTCAAGGAAAGCAGTAAGCCCAGATGAGGTCACAACAGACATGATGAAGATGCTGGAGGAGATAAGGGAGAAATGGCTCCTGAGGATACTCATAGCAGTGTGGAGAGAAAGGTACAACCCAGATGACAGGAGAGTAAGCATACCTGTGCCAGTGTACAAGAACAAATGGGACATCCACAACTGTGGGAAGTACAGAGGTATAAAACTCCTGTCACACTGCATGAAAGTTCTGGAGAGAGTGATTGATAAATGAATGCACAGAGTAGTAGAATCTAAGACAGTAGATTTGCAGTTCAGATTCAGATCAAGATGCACAACTGACCTGATGTTTGCAGTGAGACAGATAGTTGAGAAGAAGCTAAAAATGAGAAAAAGAGTCCAAATGGGCATGCATTCCTAGATTTAGAAAAAGCATATGACACATTGGGGAAATCATAAAATGCTGAGAACTGAGATAGAAGGGAAGACAGTGGAACAGGTTAACAGCTTCAAGTATCTGGGAGGAGTGGATGAGCAGAAGGAAAGTTTGAATGAAGAGGTCAAAGTTACAATCAGAAGGATTGCAGCCAACTGGCGTAGAGTGTCAGGTGTAGTGTAGTCTATGACAGAAGAATGCCAAATAAACTGTAAAGTAAGGTGTACAAAACTGTGGTGTGAACAATGCTACTGTATAGCATAGGAACCTTAGCAGTAAAAGCAGAGCAGATGAGGAAGCTACAGGCGATGCAAATGAAGTGCCTGAGGTGGGTGATAGGATGCACACTGTGAGACAGATGAAGAAATGAGGATATAAGAGCTGAAGCCAAAGTAGCTTCAATTGCAGAAAAGATCAAATAAAATAGATAATGGTAGTTTGGACCCATGTGCAGAAAAACAGAACACAATCTGGTGAAGAAGATTTGGGATAGACAGGAAGAAGGTAAGACTAAATGAGGGTGTCAAGCAAAGAGGTGGATGGATTGTGTGAGAGAAGATCTGTCACATTCAGGAATGAGTGTCAAAGAAGACAGGAGTGTAGCACTGAAGTGAGAGAGATTGTGACAGTTAGTATGACACCCTGGTCTCATGTAGAAAAATGGGAAAAAGGGAGTTGATGATGATGATGATTAATAGAAACTCAAAGCTGCTAGATTATTATGCTTTCTCAACAGACGCATTGGAGTTTTATGTTTATCTATTTGTATTTTATATATATATATATATATATATATATATATATATATATACACACATATGGGTCCCATTTAGATGATCAAAGTTTCAGAACTTCGAATCTCATATGACTGGGACCATATGATCGAAGTTTAAAAATTTCGATCATCTAATCGGAGAACTCCATACAGTACGGAATGGGACATTTTCCTTTTCCTCGCTGTAGTGTGATCTTGGAGTTGGTATATTTAAAAAGTGGGGAGTTTGGGGGGTGCAAGGTGGTTTGGCCCATGCATAAATGTTTAGAATTTTTTTTTTTGTTTTGTCTTTATTTTTTTTTAGATGATCAAAATGTTATGGGACCCGTATATATATATATATATATATATATATATCTATGTATATATATATATATATATATATATATATGTATATATATATATATTTATGTATATATACATATATATATATATATATCTGTGTGTGTGTGTGTATGTATATATATATATAAATAAATATACACACAGATTCACTTTATAATCTCGAAATTCTGAAATACTGAATTTCAGAATCTCGAGATCATAAAGCCAAAAGTTTACAATACAGAATCCCCAGAAGCACACATTTTGAAATTCTGAATATTACATACACTCATGCACATACACACAACTCTCTCCCACACAAAAACACATGAACCTACACCCCCCCCTACTTAAATATTCTAACTCCAAGGTCGCACTACACACACACGAAAACACCACCATACAAGCTACATTCCCCTTGCACGCACACATTATAGTTAACACAACACACTGACACACTCTAAATTCCCTAAACAAAACCCTTAAACATAAATACGTATCTCAATCTCCACCTATCCATTCATACAGCGCAACACCAGAAGCGCTAATTCAAAATCTCCGGACTTCGGGATTTTGAATTTCATGCTTCTGGTGTTTCGGTATTGTCAGCCTTCGGCTTTATGATCTCAAGATTCTGAAATTCGGTATTTCAGAATTTTGTGATTATAAAGTGTTCCCATACACACATATATGTGTTTATGTGTGTGTGTGTGCGTGTGTGTGTGTATATATATATATATATATATATATATATATATACACACACACACACACACACACACACACACACACACACACACACACACACACACACACACACAAGACTCAGATTTTAGATACACATAAATTATTTTCTAGTTTTTTATTGGAAGTCAAAATATATGTTTGTGATTTTTATGTCATTGATCATCCGATACATATTTTATTACTTATTCGGGCAGGGATGTTATTTGTACTTATGAAGTCTAAGGATGACTGCATATGAGAGTGCTAAAATAGATGGCAAATGGGTTGTGGACTCCCCTTCTGTCTTATAGGTTCATAGTTATAATGCTAGGCTAATACCCATCAGGGCCTTTATAAGCCTAGCCATGTAATCCAACCCAATTGTATTCCTATGTACCATGGGCGTTTATTAGGAGGAGGTAAGTTAGGATGTTTCTAGAGGTTATGTGGGGGGTATGTCTGTTTAGGCGTTACTGGCTGTCTCTATCAGAGACATGGGGGCAGAACCACAGTTAAACAGTGACTCACAATGAGAATCAAACCCAGTACCTTGTGTTTGTGTGATAAACACCTTAGCCATTGTGCCTACCCCCAAACATGTTGGTTGTTTATCTGTAAAATGTTGTTTGAATTTTATTCATGTCAGAAAATGATATGACAAACTTTTATTAAAGACTCCTCACTGCTGTTAAGTAATGGTCTTGTCCTGCAATATCAATAGTGTTCATCAGTCATGACAAAAGATTGGCAAGAAGAGATATTAGCTACTTCATTTGAACATTTTTAAGTCCACATGAACTATTTACTAGACTTCTAATTCTCTTTTCTGTGGCTGCTGTCTGTGTGGTAGTGGTTAGTGTGCTATGTCTTTCCGGGTTGTAAAATACTTACTACTAAAACACTTTTTTTCCTCTAGCTTTTATAGTTCTTAGGAGCAGGAAAAGCTCCATGCACTGCAAAGAATTATGGTTGGGTCTCTTTTATCATAGCTGAAGTTGTTCTTTGTTTGAACCACGGAAATAAAGATTTACCCCTTGAGCTTTGCTACTGAGGTGAATTTCTTAACACCCATGCCTTAAACAAAAAAACATTTAAAATAATGAAAGTTGTCTCTGTCTCTTAATATGAAATGGAAAGCAATTTATAACATGCTTGACAGTTTACTAGTCCATGCCACCTCTTTACAGTTCAGGATTTCTATAGTGTTAGGCAAATGGCATAACTGGATGGCTGTTCATAGGTTCATAGGTGTTTACTATGCTAACAGCCACCGTGGTCTTTTAAAGCATAACCATGCATCCCAAATCTTTGATAAGGTCTGGTACCCTTATTAAATGTAAGCAGGGCTTGGGAGATAAAACATTTACAAGCAGGGGCTTCAGAGATGAAACATTTACAGGCTGCCTGTGTCCATTAGAGACATATGTGCCAAACCAGGGATGCATTTCCTGTTCCCCATTCAATTCTCCAAGTTACACTTGAATTGGGTTACAGAGAAACTCTGTTTCACATGGATGGAGATCCTGTTCCGGAAACAGGATAGGCTCTGGGATATATACTTGTCTGTCCAGCAGGTCCTATTTATTATCACAGGCAAGGTTTAATTCTTTAGAAAGGGTAATTCTGGTGCTGTTTGTTTTGTGGATATGTAGGAGGTCCACCAGAGTGAGATCTGGCAATGCCTTGCATGCTAGGCATAGATCTCCTCTCAACAGCCTATAGAAGATAGAATACAAGTATAGAACCTTGAGGTGGTCTGCACAGGACATGGTACTTATGCCCTGTATTCTTTTTGTGAGGAATCTCTGTGGACATTCCAGTTGTTGGATATGCCTGGTTAGGTACATGCCAAAGGGGGCAATGTACTCAGTGATAAGTCTGATGAACGCTGAATATTGTGGAACAATGACTTTCTTGGACAAAGATGCTTTTGTTTATAAGTTGTGTAACATAGAATGGCTTGCTCACTACTGTAGACACATGATAGTCAAAGGCTAGATATCTGTTTATGCATGTCCCTAAGTCCCTGACTACTGGGTTAAGACCTAGGGGTGTGTTGCCAATATAACAGTTACCAGGGGTAGATGACTTTCTAAAGGATACTGTTATGCAGTTCTTGGCATCTGGTTTTAGTCCAGTTGTTTGTCGGGGTCAGCCCTTCCTGGAGAGCATTTGTGACAGTGTGAGATTCAATAACAGCTCCTAATTTGCAATCATCTGCAAATTTAGTCAGCCAGGGGTGACTGACACTGGCCTTGACTTCAGAGAAGTAAATACCAAAAAGGAGCGGTCCCAGGATCAATCCCTGAGGGACCCTGCTCGTGACCAGCTTCTTTGTAGAGGGATCCTCCTCAGTTATAACTTTCTGGGTCTTGTCTATGATTCAGCTGGCTATCCACTGTGTGGGCATTACCATACTCCATTATTTTTCTAATTCTTTAGTTGAGCAACAGCTGATAATAAGAAGGTGTGTCAGTTTCCTTAGTAGTATTTCTATGTTTGTTGAACTATCATAGTTGAAATAGCAACACACACACACACACACACACACACACACACACACACACACACACACACACACACACACACACACACACACACACACACACACACACACACACACACACACACACACACACACACACACACACACACACACACACACACACTCTCACACACACACACACATACACACACACACACACACACACACACACACACACACACACACACACACATACGCACACTGGGATACATACACTCAGTACATAAGGATGCATACCTACTGCCTTAAATATTACCATGAACATTCCTTATTATAACTTTTGCAGTGTGCAATTTGTGATACTGTTTCTGATTACTTGTAACAAATGCCCAAATGATAAAGTAAGTGTTTTTGTTTTAGGTCATTAATAACAAGCGATGATTAAGAAAAAGAATACTGTTGAGAAATGTATTCTTGCTATAATGCTTTAGAATATATTTATACATATTTCTGTAAAGCATGTAGTGCAAATAACAACACATTTTTTTATTCTGGTGTTATTTGTGTTATTTTTATCATGTCAGATTGTGAGGTGGGGTGTATTTGCTCATTATTTTCATATTTAACCTTTCATTACAGGTCCTTTACTCCACATCATTTATGAATAATATGATTACCATTTCATTTGGAAGTAAGCTTACTGAAAATTATACTAGTTGAAGATTAAGCTTGTATTCATCTATTTGATTGCTTATTTACTTGTTTATGGCTATTACACTCCTAATCACAGAAAAGAAGAGTGATGCAAGCAGCTTTTTAACTAAAGTAGTATTAGACAACCATGATAATAGTAAACGTACTGTTTATTATGACTTTGTATAGTCAACCAAATAAGCACTTATAATTTAGCTGTATATTGATTGACCCATGTATGTCTGCCTATATATTATGAAGAGTGAGGCTTACAGAGAACAAAAACTTTTAGACTGTCCCCCGGATTTACTATTCCTCCGTGCAGGGCTAGCTTAGTCCTGCATGGAGATGGCTGTTTAGGAGCAGGACAGCAGCACACCATTCATATTAATGAGGCACGCTGCCTGAGCTCCTAATGTTACACGAAGCGTGTGAGAGTGCAGGGGGCGTGTCTGAGAGCACAGCTCTCAGAATATACACGCCCCCCCACAATGAAGAACAGCAGAAAGGGCTAAGAAATGACTGAGACTGCTCATAGGTGTCCACATATCCCTACCAACAGTCCCCCCATGTACAACAGCAAGTATATAGAAATAAAATGAACAAGCCCTTTTTTTATAAAAATCTGATTAAAACTAACAATAGGTGCGTGGGTGTGCCCAACGCTTAGCTACGGTTAATGCAGCTTAAATGGTTGAAGAGGATAACAAGGAAGATGTATGCAAATGAATCAGCATAGCAATAGTGTATTGGGCGGAGCATTCACCTAATGAGCAGGCAATCCCGGTTCAAGTTCCACTGCAGCACATTCCATTTTCCATGGCAAAGCATGTTATGACCAATATTTTTGTTGCATAACCCACTAAATAACATATATTTATGTACTGGAGTACTGCAGTAAATGCACATGTGAGGTGTCAGTGTCATAATGAATAAAGCACTAGTAAGCAAGTTTAAGCACCAATAAGCAGTAGTAAGCATATTTAAGCACTAGTAAGTCGGTTTAAGCCCATTTGTGTGGAGGTAAGCAATGCACACATAGGTTAAGCAATTTTAAAGCCAACTCTCTGTAAGCATATATAACCAGAGGTTAGGATTGCTTACCCTCACGCAAACCCATGCAAACCCGTCTACAAATGCTCAAAAGTGCCTTAATCACTCAGTATCCAGCGGCCCTTGTTCTGCCCATCAACAAAATAAACAACCTTGCAGGTCTTGAACCCAGAACCCTATAGTCACAGTAGTTAACCACCAAGCCATCACAGAAGTACAGAAGAATGAGGTATCAGCAAACAAGTCTTCACCATAGTAAAATCAAACTGAACCTGTGAAAGGAATCAGTATACAGACATATGTTCCATACCCCACTACATAACACAAATATATGAATTGGAGTACAGCAGTAAGCCCAGAGGTCAGGTGTAATTGTAAGAGAGTGTTAAAGTCCCCAGTAAAACACAAGGACCCCATACAGTGTACGTACATATGAATCATGGATACCAGGCATACATATAAGATGCAATGAATAATAAATCAATGCCAAAAAGGAAATATAATGCAAAGTCAAATGTAAGCAACACTAAACATTGCACATGCCAGCTTAGGAGGTGTAAGCAATGTGTAGACCAGCTAACTCCAGAGGTATACCCCTTTAAACAATGCCAACCCTAGGTAAGCAGGTTTGCCCATAGCTTAGCCTTTTCAAAACTGGCCAATCATGAAGAAGTGCGGGAAATCGACTCTACTTAAACCCAAGAGGTGGGAATACATTTCATAACTGGTTGTATCTTCCCCTTGCCGGCACCATGGCAGGAAGGGGAGAAGGTGTGCATTTTTGGGTGCAGCGCTGGTGCATCCAGGAGTCCAGAGTCATGGCAGGACTCCTTGTTCAAGACCATGATCAGAGACTGCTGTAGGGCCAGTACTAGAGCTTCCAATATAAGCCGGAGGCCTGGGACCATCTCGCCCATGACCTCACCAGTGCCACTGGCATATCCCGAACTGGTGAGCAGGTCAGACATCACTATGCTGACCTGAAGTGGCATAAGGGGGACCTCTTGGACCAGTGAATCCAAGAGGCTAGAGTGAGAGGGGATGTTCCAGCTGTGTGTATCACCCCACTATGTGTGCAATAATTGCCAGCTCATGTATATCATGGATAGGTATGGCTAAATATTCCTCTTATGTCTCCCACAGCTGCAATGGTGTGGGCTGAGAACCAGTAGACCCATGTCAGTTGCCTGGTGAGGTTCTGACTCGAGGCAGGTCAGTAATATTCATGCATTTACTGTCATAGGAAATAAAACTAAAAGTATTAGTAAATGAATTGCTTGTATAAGACCTGTATTGTTCAAGGCAAGTACTGCATACACCAGAGAATATGGCAGGAAGAGTCTCATATAGTTTGTATGTAAATAAAGCGTAGTAGTCTGACAATAAAGTTCTAACTGCTGGACTGCATGTCTATACTCTGGTATCATATGGTAATGTAGATTTGCAATCACGTAATAGTACTGTTGTATTAAGCACTGTTGCCCACACTGTGCACCATAAATAGAATGTGTAGGAATGCCTTTATATGACTGGTGTAATCCCCAGAGGCCATTTAGTACAAGTGAGAGACAGAAAGCAGGGAAAAGGCAGACAACAAAACCTGAATAGCACATGCAGCTGCGATGTGAACTGTTATATTTTTAGCTTACACAGCCATGGTTCAAATCCTGGCAGTCAGAGTAGTCTGCATACAGAATCATATCCCACAACTGTACTGAAATGTCTAGAATGTCCAGTAAAGTGGCCCATATCTGGTTTCTGTCAACCTGTCCTCCTGTGAAATCAGTGGGATGATCCCAGACGTATAGGCAGTAAACAGGAAATACAACTGATTGACACACATCTATGAGAACAAAGCCGGCACACTAGCAACTCCTCAAAACCTTATGAGAGTAAGAAGCCACGTATGTTCCATTTACACTCCCATGTTTTCAAGCTGTGGCCAGAGTGTGTATAGTAACAGAGTGAGATATATGTGCATAATAGTAATGTGTAATCTGGTACTGTGTGTGGCAACATTCAGGTAGTGCTAACAAACATTTCTCCCACAGGTCTGTCAGATACCAACACTGTGCCCAGAAATACAGGAATATTACCCTGTACTGGTACTGTTTACATTGGTATTTTATGGCATTGTGACTGATGCAGATGCTCTGAATAATGAGGTATTCCTCATCACTGTTGCCTGTTGCCCACACTGTCCTACAAAATATAATTGTCTGAAAAATCTGTATAAGAGTGTTGTAATACAAGGTCAGAATGCCAAAGCACAGGAGAATTGTAAGACAGAAAACAGATAGGAGATATACAGCAATATCTATATAGCACACACAACTCTGATGGATAGTCTTTAAGTTGCAGCAGACACAGCCATGGTCTAAATCCTGGGAGTGGAAGTAGGCTGCATACAGAATCATACCCCACAACTGTACAAATAAGACCAGGATGTCCAGTATATGGGCCCATATCCGCTGCCTGTCCCCCTGGGAAGTCTGTGGGATGATTCCAGATGTTTAGCTAGCAAACAGGGAATACAAGTGATTGTCAAACATCTATGAGAACAAACCTGTCACTGTAGCAACTCCTGAAACTGTAAGGAGAGTAATAAGCCAAGTATGTCCTATCAACACCCCCATGTTGTCAAGCTGTATCCAAAGTGTGTATAGTAACTGAGTGGGATGTATGTGCATAATACTAATGTGTAATCTGGAACTTTGTGTGGCAATAATCAGGTAGTGCTAAGAATAATTGCTCCCACAGGTACGTCAGATATGAACACTGTGCTGAGAAATAACAGCCTTTATACCCTGCACTGGTACTGTTTACTCTGGTACTGTAGGGAATAGTGAGTGTTGCAGTTTCTCTGAATAATAAAGTATCACTGATCACCATCACCCACACTGTGCTACATAATATAACTGTGTAGGAAAACATGTATATGTGTGTTGCTACATAATATAACTGTGTAGGAAAGCATGTATATGTGTGTGTCAAATCAATAAAGGTTGAAGAGGGCAATAGTCCACCTGCATGTGGTCAAGACATGGCCAGAGTCTGTGCAGAATGAGTTGGATAGCTATGTGCACAACATCAACCTGGAATTTGGGAGTATGTGTAGAAACAGTTAGTGTTAACAAACATTTCATCCACAGGTATACCAGGTAAGAGGTATATACTGCAGGTAAAACCAGTTCATGTATAACGATGACAACAGCCATATCACTGTCCTAAATAAGGCTATAGGGTAGTGTAGTAATACCTGTAAGGTACAGATAACAGCACTGACTAGGAAAGTAATGTGGACTACAGGAATATACTATTTGTTAATTGACATCTTTCTTTCCCCCCACCATATCTCCAACAATAAACTACATTCCCACCCCAACTGGTACGTAATGCTTCCAATGTTCTGATTATGCCATATTGGTAAATAAATATTTATATTTGTTTCCATCCATGTGCTATATTGAATTATCCCAACATTGGTGGCATGGTGCCATCAATGTACCTGCATGCTGTTGTTATTACCACTGTGGTCCCGTATATGCATGTGTTCTGTTTGCTATGCAACTGTTCCATATCTGGTGTCTGGGTTAATGGGAATATTTATGCATGCTGTTATACCTAACCCTGGAATGTGCTGACTATTACTGACCCACATATAATGATAAAATCTAAACACTATAGCACGTTTGGGAAGGCCAGTCCCAGCGGACCCACCTGTCCCACCTCAGCTGGCCGTGGCACTAGCATGTCTGGGGCCCAATCCAGGACCTCCTCGTCCATTGGTCCTGCACCACTTTCGGGTGGAACTGCCTCAGGGGATGGGGCTTGCCCCCCTGGGAGCAGGCATGGACAGATAACTGTCACCCTTCACCAGGTCTGGGTTGTGGTGTGTAGAGAGCTCAATCTGCAGCTTGGTGATCTCCTACGCTAGCTTGAGGGCCGCATGACACAACTAGATCATCAGTCTGGCTCTGCGACTCAGCCCCCAGCACAGCCACCACTGGGGCTGTGAAGGTGCAGTGGTGACTGCCTATGGCTGGGGACCTTAGTCCCACTGTTTCCACTAGGGGGCTCATGGGCTTCTGATTTCCCAACACCCCTCCCTGTCAAGGTGTTTACCCCCCGCATGTGTCATATACTGCCCCTGTATGTGTCTTGTTTCTCTTGTCTGTTAACCTACCCAACCTACCTCCCCAAATATACCTTCTACCCCTCCCCAACATCCCACTTTCAGCTTAAAAAAAAAAAAAAAAAAAAAAAAAAAAAAGGGCAATCTGTTTCCAAAAAAAAAAATCACGCCCCATACATAGCTGCCCATTGCGCACACATGTCCACTGGACACATGTAATCAGGTCTAACTGGCATCACAACATATTACTGTTGTCCTCATCCCTATCTCAGGGGGTTGAGTGTCCAAATCTACCTCCAAATTCAGTGTATATGCACAGCTGTTGCTGTAGAAGAAATGGGCAGCTATGGGCCTTCCCTACACCCTTCCTGCACATCCTAGCTATTTTTATTACTGTCTTTCCCTCTTTGTGCCCCTTTTTCACCACGTTCCTATCAACCTTTTTTTCTTTTCCTTTAAAGAAATTAGCACAGGGGTAAACGGGAGTAAGCACTTTTAAGTAGCAGTAAGTGGGTTAAAGCCTGTTTGTGCAAAGGTAAGCAATGCCTACACAGGTTAAGCAATTTAGAAGCTAACTAGTAGAAGAAACTGTAACCGGAAGTTAGCAGTGCTTACTTCCGCTCAAACCCTCTTACAACTGTTTAAAAGTGCCGTAATCACTCTGTATCCAACGGCCCTTGTTCTGCCTAGGAACAAAGTAAACTGTCTCTGCAAGGCTCAAACCCAGGACCATGCACAAAAAAGCCAAAGTGATTAACCACTAAGCCATGTCAGATATACATAAGACTAATGTTGTCAGAAACATATCATCCAGCCCAGTCATTCAACAGTACAGGGAATGTATTCCAACATGTAGACGTATCATGTGTGCGTATATATATTAATATCTAAATAGATAAAACATATCTATACATGTAGATATAGATATAACGTATATATATATATATATATATATATATATATATATATATATATATATATATATATATATATATATATATATATATATATATACATAAAAATGCATACAGCTATAGATATATATGTCTACATCTATATGTCTATATCTATATACATATATATATATATATATATATATATATATATATATATATATATAGAGAGAGAGAGAGAGCAAGTTATATATATATGTAACCAGATATATATATATATATATATATATATATATATATATATCTATATAGGTATATATGGACATACATCTGTAGATAACAATGGGAACATAACATAAACATATATATCCGCATGCACCATTACTGGGGTTGAGAGGCCCCAAACAATATACGTCTTGTATGATTAGGTATGTCCCCCCCCACACAGTCAAACATGTCTGCCCTGCAATACACTATCAGCTGTTGCAGCCCCAATACCCAGAACCTGAGATGACATGGGCACAAGATGTTAACAGTACTTCATCCCGCCTGTATGATGTCAGGCTGGTATCAGTAATATATCATGCAGTACAGTCTGGCTCCCGTAGGGAATGTACAATGTGGAAGCAATCAACATCCGTAGGAGACATATACACAGACACATATATGCAGCTACAGATACAGATATATATATATATATATATATATATATATGGGTTCACTTCAGTTCACTGAACTTTCAATTCACTGACTTTCATTTCACTGACACCATTTCACTGAAATTCATTTCACTGAAACTTCATTTCACTGAAAGTTCATTTCACTGACAACTATTATTAGCAATAAAATGGAATATTCCCCCTTCCCCACTGTAGTGCGACCCTGTTGTTAGAATATATAGTTGGGGGGGGTGTGGGGGGCACAGCCCCCCACTTCATTTTATATGATATTCTTACGTTTTGATATAATATTGCTTAGTAAAAGAAAAGTAAGTGGGGGGCTGCACCCCACCCCGATGTGGGGGCTCTGCCCCACACCCCCTAACTATACATTCTAACTCCAGGGTCGCACTGCAGTGGGGAAGGGGGCATATTCCATTTACTTTGTAATAATACTTGTCAGTGAAATGAACTTTCAGTGAAATGAAGTTTCAGTGCAATGAATTTCAGTGAAATGGTGTCAGTGAAATGAAAGTCAGTGAATTGAAAGTTCAGTGAACTGAAGTGAACCCATATATATATATATATATATATATATATATATATATATATATATATATATATATATATATATATATATATATATATATATATATATATATATATATATATATATATACACACATATATATGTAACTACACATACACACGCAGAGATATATTTATAGTAAGATACAGATGTAGAAGGTGCACACAGTATGGAACAGCCACTATTCCTACAGTTACCACCTTACCAGCTGGAGATTGTATGAGCCATCCATGCAAATGACAATCATTGACTGCAACATATACCCACAGAGAGGTCAAAGGATTTAACACCACATACAGGTTTGCATAAATGAGAAAGCTTTATTTGTGCACTATTACAGTTGTATATACCAAGTCATACAGCTGTTTAGACACAGACATCCATATAAACTGAGTAATGCAATTGTGAAACAGTTATACTAATACAGTAGTCTAGAAAAGTTTACAAATGTTGCTGTCCAGGCCAAGGCCATCAATTAGTACAATAGTAAAGACAGACTGGGCTACAGGATACCAAACAATCAACAGTAAGTAATGCAGATGTATAGTTCAGCGGCCTCTATCTACACTCTGTAGACAATCCCTAGGGGGAAAAAACCTCAGCTGACAAAATGGGATGTAACTGTTACATAACAAGGCATAACTGACACCATCACAAGCACACTGACAAAGAGAACAGTCTGTATGGCAGATGGCAGTATGGCCTGCATTTACCCAAGGTGGATTGTACGGTAATGTACATCCAGATACCTTGAGGCAGCTCACATCTGATGCCCCCACATGTTGTAACAGCCTAGGTTAGTTATAGTGCACCCCCCCCCCAAGACTCAATAATACAGGGCCATATACCACTGTTGCACACACTGGCCTCTGGAGTGCATAAGGGCACACATGTATTGTGTAGGGGAAGCCCACGCATATATGGTCCCAACTCAACCGTATATGTGGGGGACACAACAGTATTGGACTGACGGCAGGAATGGCAGCATGACATACTCACAGCCCATTACAGATCAACCCCTGACAGCATGTCATATGTGCAAAGTCTGGTATGTAGGTGGAGGACAGAGGCTGGAACACAGGCCCATATGTGGAAAACTGCTATACACTAGGCAAATCATTGGTGTTACAGGATAGTCTGCAACATACCCTTAGTCAGGAATCTGAAGTTAGAAAGAGAAATGGATGGAGCCATGTATTGATAGCACTCAACACACACACTGCCAGTGAAATATCTGACACAAGACCTGTGTGGTGGACAGACAAAACATAATAGGCACACCTCTGGCCATCAAGAGGATAGGCCCACAGTTGAGAGCTATGCAGACAGACTGCATTCCAAGGTAAAGTAGTATGTACACACAACCCCTGTAACACTAGTACTATACAATGCATACATCACCTCTACTCACACTCTGTCAGTAGTTGTGGAACCCACTACAAATATGTAGCTGGCCTTAGTGTGCAAGCTACCTGCTGTCTGTAACACTGATGCCCACACGCAGGAAGGATGTCAATCACACAGGAAAGGTAAAGGGACCACGCCCACATGATGTAGGGATTTATAGTAGGTGGTTGCAATGACGGTGGTAATTGGAAGTGCTGCATGCAGTTAGCAAGTGGAGGACACTGACTGGTGCAGAGGCCATCACCTGATCATGTGCATTACCTACACAACCATGCTGCAATTTATTCAAAACAGCTCAATCCATTTACTGGAGAGAGACCAAGAGAGAGAGAAAGAAAGGAAAAAAAACAAGCCTAAGGCAAAGGCAAAGCAAAAACCAAACGAAAAGATCTATAAGAACATCCAGCAAACTATCCAGAACAGACATCATTCCAACAACAGGTATGTGAAGTAAATATGCATGTAACTGAATGTAGTACCTGGTCCATAATAATGGGATAGATGATGTGGAATGATTTATATGTGCCATCAGGTGTTGTTGTAATGATGTTCAACTGAACAACTGCTAAGGACAATAAAGTCTGTCCCTGTGGGTAGTGGGCCATACCTGTCAACTGTGCAGATCAGCACTGACTGACAAGATGTAAACCATTATAGTGTGTGTTGTGTAATGGGAAGTATGTATATTATGTGGCCAATAGCTGGTGGTGGAAGTAATGCCATTATGATGGACACGTGGGACCCACGGCCCACCCCTTGCAGGATATTCAGGTTAATCTGTAATGTAGTATGCAGGAATGCCATAGGTATGTAATAGGGTTACCTGCAATCAGGCCCTACATATACCCCCCTAATGTCAGGCTGTGTCCATATGTGGCACCTGCCTGTGTTGTACCAAGGCAAAACAGTGCAGCTGTGCAGGAAGGTGTTGTGAGATTGTGGACCTGATGTCTGAATGTATCCCACATGTAGGTATGCATCATCATCTTCTTTCGGCTGTTCCCATTAGGGGTCATCAAAGCGGATCATCAGTTTCCATTTCTTCTTGTCCTCTGCATCTTGCTGTTCCCATTAGGGGTTGCCATAGTGGATCATCTGTTTCCATTTCTTCCTGTCCTCTGCATCTTGCTCTGTCACATCAACCACCTGCATGTCCTCTCTCACCACATCCATAAACCTTATCTTTGGCCTTTCACTTTTCCTGTTACCTGGTAGCTTCATCTTTAGCATCTTTTTCCCAATATACCCAGCATCCCTCCTCAGCACATGTCCAAACCAACGTAATCTTCTCTCTCTGACTTTGTCTCCAAACCTTCCAACCTGGGCTGACCCTCTAATATACTTATTCCTAATCCTGTCCACCCTTGTCACACCTAGTGCAAATCTTAACATCTTTAACTTTGCCACGTCCAGCTCTTTGTCAATGCCACTGTCTCCAACCCATATAACATAGCTGGTCTCACTACCCTCTTGTAGACCTTTCCTTTCACTCTTACTGGTACTCGCCTGTCACAAATCACTCCTGACACTCTTCTCTACCCATTCCACCCTGCCTGTACTCTCTTCTTCACCTCTCTTCCACAGTCACCATTACTCCGAACTATTGATCCCAAGTATTTAAATTCATCCACCTTTGCCACCTCTACTGCTTGTATCCTCACCATTCCTCTATCCTCCCTCTCATTCACACACATATATTCTGTCTTAGTCCTACTGACCTTCATTCCTCTCCACTCTAGAGCATATCTCCATCTCTCCAGGGTCTCCTCCACCTGTTCCCTACTCTCACTACAGATCACAATGTCATCTGCAAACATCATAGTCCACAGGGACTCTTGTCTGATCTCGTCTGTCAACCTGGCCATCACCATTGCAAATAAGTGCTCAGAGCTGATCCTTGATGTAATCCCACCTCCACCTTAAATGCATCCATCACTCCCTCCGCAGACCTCACCGCTGTCACACTACCCTCATACATATCCTGTACCACTCTTACATACTTCTCTGACACTCTCGACTTCCTCATACAATACCACAACTCCTCTCTAGGCACCCTGTCATATGCTTTCTCTAAGTCCACAAAAACACAATGCAACTCCTTCTGACATTCTCTGTACTTCTCTATCAATACTCTCAGAGCAAACATTGCATCTGTAGTGCTCTTTCCTGGCATGAAACCATACTGCTGATCACTAATCATTACGTTCTTTCTTAACCTAGCTTCCACTACTGTTTCCCATAACTTCATGCTGTGACTGACCAATTTATTCCCTCTGTAGTTACTACAGCTCTGCACATCACCCTTATTCTTAAAAATTGGTACCAAATCAATTTTTTTCCATTCCTCAGGCATCCTCTCACTTTCCAAAATTTCATTAAACAATCTGGTTAAAAACTCCACTGCCATTTCTCCGAAACACCTCCATGCTTCCATAGGTATGTCATCTGTACCAACAGCCTTTCCATTCTTCATCCTCTTCATAGCTATCCTTACTTCCTCCTTGCTAATCCATTGCACTTCATGATTCACTATCCCCACATCATCCAACTTTCTCTCATTCTTATTCTCTTCATTCATCAACCCCTCAAAGTACACTTTCCATTTGCTCAACACACTCTCCTCACTTGTAAGTATATTTCCCTCTTTATCCTTTATCACCTTTACCTGCTGCACATCTTTCCTAGCTCGGTCCCTCTGTCTAGCCAATCGGTACAGGTCCTTTTCTCCCTCCTTAGTGTCCAACCTTTCATACAACTCTTCATATGCCTTATCCTTAGCCTTTGCCACCTCTCACTTTGCCATGCACCTCATCTCCTTATAGTTTCTTCATCTCTCTGACAATCCCACTTCTTTGCCAACCACTTTTTCTGTATACTCTCCTGTACTTCTTCATTCCACCACCATGTCTCCTTGTCATCCTTCCTCTGTCCAGATGTCATAACAAGCACCTTTCTAGCCATCTCCCTTACTAGCTCTGCTACTCTTCACTGCCACCCAGTGCCTGTCTCAACTCTTCCCTGAAATCCACCTCACAATTACCCTTTTTAAACTTCCACCATTTTATCCCTTGGTGCTGCCCTCGCACTCCTCCTCCTCCTCTTCTTGATCACCAATGTCATCTTACAAACCACCATCCTATGCTGCCTAACTACACTTTCCCCAGTCACCACTTTACAGTCTCCAATCTCCTTCAAACTGGCCCTTCTACATAAGATATAATCCACCTGTGTGCATTTTCCTCCACTCTTGTATGTCACCCTATGCTCCTCCCTCTTATTAAAATATGTATTCACCACAGCCATGTCCATCCTTTTCGCAAAATCCACTTCCATCTGGCCTTCTGCATTCCTTTGTTTAACACCATACCTACCCATCACTTCCTCATCCCCTCTGTTCCCTTCACCAACATGGCCATTGTTCATAGGTTCATAGGTTAGTATTAGGCTAACTGCCCTTGAGAGCCATTTTAAATCTAGCCAATTATCCCTACAATGAAACTCCTTCTGGGAGTAACATGTGACATACCCGTCCATGTTGCACACACTGCCAGCTGTAGATATCTGTGTGTATTGCTATGTGAGACTCAAACCTTGCACCTTGTATGTGTAAGGCAGACACCTTAACCATACGCCGCCCTCCCAACTTGAAATCTGCTCCAATCACCACTCTCTCACCCTTGGGTACAGTCATCACCACTTCATCCAACTCACTCCAAAATTTTTCTTTCTCGTCCACCGCACACCCAACTTGTGGAGCATATGCACTAACAACATTCATCATTGCACCATCAATTTCCAGCTTCATAAACATCACTCTATCTGACACTCTTTTCACCTCCAAAACACTCTTAGCATACTGTTCCATATTCATATGTGTACATATGTACACATATATAATATAGAAAGATATATCAGCCTGTATGTCCACAAATATACAGATACCCATGTGCAGATATATATATATGAGCACATATATACATCACATATATCTACACATATATAGATATATACCTATATGCACATGTCTACAAATATACAAACACAAACACAAACATATATGTATGTAAATGGGTCACCTTTAAAATCTCGAAATCGTGTTTGCCCGAAACGGAATCCGACGGGACGAGAATACCGAAAACGCAGATGACCGAAAAGGACGGACTCGGTAAGTGTGCGATCGAGTGAGGGATTTAGTGTTAGGGAGCGGACAGGTAAGTGTGTGATAGTGAGGGACTGTGGGTTAGGGGTGGGTTAAGTGAGTTAGGGTTAGGGTGCAGGTAGGGTGTGTGTGCGATGGTGAGGGACTGTGGGTTAGGGACTTGGTAAGTGTGCGATCAGTGAGGGATTTAGTGTTAGGAGCGGACAGGTAAGTGCGATAGTGAGGGACTGTGGGTTAGGGGTGGGTTAAGTGAGTTAGGGTTAGGGTGCAGGTAGGGTGTGTGTGCGATGGTGAGGGACTGTGGGTTAGGGGTGGGTTAAGTGAGTTAGGGTTAGGGTGCAGGTAGGGTAAGTGTGCGGTAGTGTCGGACCTTAGGGTTAGGGTTTGGGTTAGGGATAGTGCATATGTTATGTAGTGTACTGTGTTGTTTACGTGTAGTGTGTTGGTGTAATGGTTTTCGGTGTTTTGCGTTGTCGGCGTTTTATGTTTTCGGTCTTTTCGTTTCGGTCATTAGTGTTTCGGGCAAACGCGGTTTCGAGGTTTTAAAGGTGATCCATGTAAATACATGCCCCCTGTATTACTACCAAAGTGATGCATGCTATGTGCGAGGCAACAGCACACATAGCAATACACACAGATATCTACAGCTGGCAGTGTGTGCAACATGGATGGGTATGTCACATGTTACTCCCTTGTTGGGACCACATTGCCCTCGTCTGTGAAGTATGCAATGAGAATATGGGGACGTATGGCAGGTATAGTTGTGGAGGTGGTCAGGGTTGGTAGATATAGAGGACAGTCTACTGGGGCAGTATGTGACACATATGGTGGGTAAGCACCCTGGATGGTGTGTGTGGTCTGTGATGTGGACACCCCGGGGGCCCCACTATGGGCACAATGAGAACAAGCATCCCACCCACTGCTACTCACAGCAATGGTCCATGTCTTGAAGGTGCCTGGCCTGGAGGCTGAGTAGGAGGAGCATGTCGGCCCTGTGAATGTGTACTGGGTGCCTCAGATTGATGTAGCACATCCCACATGTCTGTGAAGCCCAGTATGGAACAGATCTTGGACCTGACCTCAGGGGCCAGGAACATGTCAGTGTGTACCCCCAGGGTGGGGGGGGGGGCAACATCCCCTGGATTGGCTCCACCTAATGGTATTGTGGACCAGTACATGAGGAGGCCCCAGGTTGAGACATACATGTGATTTGGCCAGGTAATATGGGCAGATGGGTTTGTAGATGTGGTTCTGCTGGCCAATAGTACATATACATGTTATTGTGTCACTGTTATAGAGCATATGTTGGCAGTAATAGTCTAGACATTCCCGGAACATGCCCAACAGCATGCATAGATATCCCCAATAACACAGAATGTCAGATGTGCAGCAATCACAAAGCAGCCATACCACAGGCATATATTGAACCATAGTGACCCTGACAATGGCATGCAGGTGAATAGTCTGTAACAGGCCAGAAATTATAGTGTCCACACAGGGAACATGGCTACAATCATATAGTAGAAAGTGTGGTACAATACAATATCTGTCTCACTGGTAGGTAAGCTGTAGCCATACCTAATGAGTTGTGTGTACATTTTGTTGAAGCTGATATGGGAGGCTGACAGAGATGTGTATTATGAACTGTGGTAACCTTGCTGTATGATTTGCTCAGACCTGTTTCCATCTTTATGTCTTTCAGCCAAGATGTCACATGCACGCTTGCCTACCTATTCCACAGCTGAGAATGAAGTGCTTATCACACACCTGATCCAGCACAACCCAGTGCTGTTTGGCAGGGTTGCCCATGAACAGCAGGAGCTGACCGCCTTGTGGAACAACCTAGTTCACAGGGTCAATGATGTCAGACTGCACAACCGCAGTTATGAGCAGGTCCAGCATCATTGTACTGACCTGCTTCCCAATGCCCATCAGTGTGCTGCTGCAGTCTAGGGGGATCACCTCGCCACAGGGGGGCCATGCCATCCATCCCCTTCTTACATGTGTGGTGGAGCTCCTGGACAGCCTCATGGCACCTGCCCATCTGGCCAGCCACCAACCGCTGGACACATTGTGGAGGTGTGTGGCACCCACACACCAGCCATGGAGCATGCAGGTAAGGACACAGGGCACATTAGTAGACCACTGTTGCATATACATCCGCATTGGTACAGGTAGATCATGCATATCTGACATGTCATAGATATATTGTGTTGCTGCATAGTACTGATAAACAGATATCCAGATGTGGTAGTATTGTGGAAGTGTACCTTGATATACTGTAGTACTGCACCCACCCTGTAGCACTGCCACAGGTGTGGCCACTGACATTGCATCTCTCACCCTGTTATGTAGGTCCCTCTGGGATACCACCAAGGCAGCAGCCTGTAGCTGGTGAGTATGGTTTATGTAGATGCTTGCCAACACACCGGGCATGTAATGGCGATGGTATATTCCATGCACACATCCAACACACCTAACCTGAATGCATGCTGTACATGTGCATGTATTGTTGCTGTGAAATGCACGGCGTCACAGGGGTGACCATGTTGGGGTACTGGAAGGGTATGCCAGACACCTGCATGATAACTAACATCCTGTCATTGTGGAATGTGTCAACATAATGGTGGGAGACATGGCCTACAATAGGGACATTTTCGGAACAACACCCATATACAGTGCAGCACCAGTGTATATACCTGTAGGACAATGGCAACTGCTGCAGAGATACACTATGGTGTAAGGCATTACAGTAGTCTACATGATCAGCTGGAACTAGGCTGTAACATGTGCTGTTCAGTGTATGGGCACTGCAAAGTGACACACGTGTAGGGCTTACTTGTCATGCATCTGCAAAAAGGCTGAAGGAGGGGGGGTTGTCAGCATGACACACCAGTGCACTTCAGCAAGGATCCTAAGGATGCTAGGAAGGGCTCTATCTGCACAGTCAGGTTCAGGACCTGTGGCAGCCATAACCCTACACCCCACAGCAATAGTGACAGCAGTGTGTGAACACCATGAGATATGCACATGAGTAGACCTTGCAATCATGCAGAATAGGGGACATGTGTAGGGCAGACTGAACATACACTGGCAAATGCAGATGGCCCATGCTGGTATACCCTTGCCAGAAGTAAAGACTGCTGTAGTACACACAACAAGAGATGCAATAAACTGTCATGATAAGGGTGTGCACACATATGCCCACATGGTGTGTATGCATTGCAGTCAGCATCTGCACACCTAACACAATCCGTAGACACTGCATGTGAAAGTAAAGGACATATGTCACATATCGGGCTCATGCATTGCTAAGATATGCAGTGATGTGATCCCATGGCAGATCAAGGATGGGTGTGTCAAATCAATAAAGGTGTGTACACCCCACCATAGCCACTGTATGCTCTGATGGTTGTCAGTGTAAGAGTATTGGAATGGTCATACATCGTCCACTGATGTTGAGAGCTGTGCATCAGACATCAGGCATTCACAAATGACATCTGTCCACATATCATACCAGATATGTGTTGCTGGAAAACATAGGGGCTGTGAGCATAAAGCTGACATAACTGACACAGTAGTGCACATTCAGCAATAGGCCATACACCTGTGAGGAGTGGTGCACAGTACAGAGCAGGGTGCAGAACAGGTGCACAGAAATACCATGTTCATGGGTTCAGTGGTATCCAGGGGAAGGGGCTCCATCTAGTGACACAGCACATGTAGCACACACATGTATACTGTTACCAGCATGGATTGGCTATAACTGCACTGCATGCTGTTGGGTACCATATGTTATGCATGTTGACAGAGGGGTAATCGGAGGACTGTGTGTACTTTCATTGTGCAGCCTCACCTGTATATGTGTGTGGGTCCTGGTGGGTAGTCAGTTTGTCTGTAGGGTCACTCTGGTGAAGTAGAGGGAGGTTGATGCATGTAGGATGCTTGTGTGCAAGTGTGTGTGTTTGTGTGGCTGGCCATCTATGCACATGTGTGATTGTGGGGTGTTCATACAGTGGTACCTCCCTCTGGGATCATGCAGTACATGTACATGGACTGCCACATTACACACCAGGAATACCTGTCATGTGTGTAATCACAGGACAGCTGATAGTATAATATGGTCTGAAGCATGGAACAGACATCCAGAGGGAATGTAGACACCAGGTACACCCTTAATATCGCATTCAGCAGAGGTCACCCACAACCCATGTATGCAGCACTACAGATGCTTTGCGAGAGTACTAGTGAACATCAGGGAGTGTATCCAAATATTACAGCTGTCACATGATAGGCTGAAGGAGCAGCATATCTGGAATGTACTGACCATTACATACACATGACACACCAGTGCATGATATTATGGATAGAACATAGTAGCCCACACATTTAGGGGCCATGCTCATGAAGCCCGGACATACAGAGGGTGCATACGAATGACAGCAGTGAGGCCATGTAAAACCACTACACACAGGTCAGGTAGGTAAAGTAGCAACAGGCCTTGTGTTGTGACCACCTGTGTAGACATTTAGAGGACTGATATGTTAATGAGTGGTATCAATGTGTGTATATTAACAAGTGTGATGCAGGATGGGGTACCATATGGACATATATGTGGGACTGTCTGTAAAGCCATGGACAGGTAGGTATTACAGAGGTGTTTGCATGTGTGTGTGTGTGTGTGTGTGTGTGTGTGTGTGTGTGTGTGTGTGTGTGTATGTATGTGTGTGTGTGTGTATACTGTTAGGCAATGCTGTACAGGTTTTAAAGTCCATTTATTGCTTTCCCCCACAGGTGGCGAGGTGGGTGAGGGTCCCTCCTGCATGCAATCTGATGTTGGTGTCCATATAGACACCGAAGATGATGAAAGTACTGTTGAGGCACAAGTGGGGTTGTCAGCGGCTGACACTGCACCAACATTTGACGTCCCCCTTTTAGCCACCCCAACCCCGCACACAGTTTCAGTGCTAATACACACCCCATCACCAGTGGCCATAGCAGAGGGACAGCTGGTAATCAGTGGCAGTAAACAGGAAAGTGTGGTAACCATGCCTACTGTGTCCAGTTGCAGCAGGCATAGCTGGATGTCTGGCAGGGCACCACATAGGCAGATGTCCCAGGGTGCTCATGGTAGGGCCGCTGGACATCATACCCCTGGCAGAGGCAACATAGCTGGTACCAGCAGGCGCATGTTTCAGGCTGTTGTGGTGACACAGGCATGTATAGAATGTTACCAGAGAAAGGGCCTGAGGCTGCAGAGGGCTGCTCTCACATCTGCAAATGACAATACCCGTGAACTGGCTGGTGCCATTCGTGGATTAACTCATCGACCATGGTCTGTCTGTGCTTGAACGTGTGGTGGGAGTGTGGCGATGGCCACGTGGACGTAGGCCAGCAATGCCAACAGCTGGTAGTCAATGTGGAAGTGCTAGGACACCAAGGGGATCCCATAGTGGCAGTACCAGCCCCAGCACTGTGGGTGGGTGCTGTCTACACCACACCAGGCCATAAGCATGTGGTCCTGGCCAGTCCCAGGATGGACCCGGTACCAGCGGACATTTGTCATCGTCAGGTGAGAGTGGCACATCGAGACCTGTACCTGGACGTGCCCAAGGAACCCCTGGCAGGCACAGTCCACATGTCCATGGCTGGAGGCAGTGAACTGCACACCCTGACAGTTATGGTCTGCAGCTGTCCAGAAATACCTGTGTAGGGCAGCCACATGGCAGAACTGTGTGCATGCATACCCGCACACTATGCAAACACAGCTAGGGCAACCCCATACCTACACACACCACATCACCATGTCCAGGTCACCACAGTACACTCCTCACCCACACAAATAGTGTCAAATGTATGGCCCACCCTTGGCTTTCGACACACCAATATCACATCCTGTGCATATAATGATACCTGTGCCACATCCCTGTCATCCATACCATCAATGCAGGGACAGGCTGATATGGTTCTGATGCACAGGGTGACTGTACTACAGTGTACCACAGGACTTCAGTGTAACATGGTGTAAGGAGTAAAGTGTAATGCATAAATGGCAGGTAGTGTAGCCATCCAGCAATGATGCATTATAGTTGTTAGTAACACTGGTTAATTGCAGTCTCTATAATGTTATCCATGTGTGTTGTAGGTATATATTTGTCAGCACGAGGATGCCCTGTGCATATGATGATACCTGTGCCACATCCCTGTCATCCATACCATCAATGCAGGGACAAGCTGATATGGTTCTGATGCACAGGGTGACTGTACTACAGTGTAACAGAGTACTGCAGTGTAACATGTAAGGAGTAAAGTGTAATGCATAAATGGCAGGTAGTGTAGCTGTCCAGCAATAATGCATTATAACTGTTAGTAACACTGGTTGATTGCAGTCCCTATAATGTTATCCATGTGTGTTGTAGGTGTACATGTGTCAGCATGAGGATGGTCTGCAGTCATACTCCACAACGGGGTATGTCACTGTGGTGACACCATGGCTGTGACATAACTGGGGTATAGTTGAACACGTCACTGGTTACTAAAATGGTTATTGCCTTTGCCACATGGACAGGTGATCCGCCAAGGCATGTATACACTGCAACCTGATGTAGACCCATCCACATACACACACACTGTTACTTGGCAACACTGGGGATACACCCCTACCTAGCTATGTAGTGATACTGAAGTGTCTACAGTTACATTCCACATGATGGATCATTACCCAGTAAGAGCTATGTACTGTGACACAGCTCACACACCAGGGATACATCAGGGAGGCTTCAGTGTCTAGCTATGCTGGCAGGTGTGCCTGTTGTCAGTACTACATTTAGCACTCTGCTCTAGACTGGGTTAGCACTGTCAACAGTTGTACTGCCATGATACAATACATGCCAGTGTGACAGCACATTCCCTGCGCTTCTACACCTGTATGTAACACATTCACATGGATAACAGTACTGTACAGGCCTCATATATGTCTGTGTCCCACACTTGACACTCACACCCCTTGCTATTGTAATGACAGCACATAGGTGCATGTATTGTAAATGGCATTACATACACCTATTATAGATTTCATTACCCTGCTATGTTATCAGACTAGGTGGTGTGACTTGGTTACCAGGCCTAAGCCATGCTTAGCAAGTATCAACATTGCTGCAATATAACAGTTGAGCTGATTTGTACACTAGTAAGCGAAGCCTACACTGTGTAAGCGCCCTTACGTTTACCCATAGCTTAGCACCCCTTAGCTTTGCACAAACCCGCACAAACGCGCTTAAAGCTGCTCAAGACTACCTTAACCACTCTGTATCTGATAGCCCTTGTTCTGCCCAGCAACAAGATGAACAGGCCTTGGAGGTCTTGAACCCTGGTTCCTGTACACTGAAGTCACAACACTTAATCACCACACCATGACCACTGTAAAAACAGCTGTTGTTTTACCAATATAGCTGTCATTACACATATTGAGTAGTATTGAACAGTTGCCTTTAGTTCCTAAATTGTGTAGTCCTTGTTATTAATATGACTGTTGCATCACATATGTTGTTTTATTGTAATGTACACATAGCAGATACATACGGTGAGATACATCTGGGAGGGTATACACAACCGTGAGGTATACTCATGACATGAATATGGTTGTATGCATATATATATATATATATATATATATATATATATATATATATATATATCATAGGTCAATATATGTCTACATGTACATACACATGAATCTTGGAAACTCAAAACCCTGTAAACACACAAGATAACAACACTTACTATATTCCAGCACAAGTACATACAGAAACATATTATCCTTCAACTATATGCAGGGGGGCAAGCCCCCATGCACCCCCCATGTGGGGAGCTGTGCCTGCCACATCCTCTGCTACTCAAATATAACAATGCTGAGATTGCACTTTAGTACACTAAGTGCAATCTCAGAGTTGACATATTTACGTAGCAGGGGGTGTGGGGGGATGCAGCCCCCCACATGGGGGGTGCAGGGGGGCATTCCCCCTTGGTTATACTTGGAGAAGAGTAATATGGATTGTGTTTTATTTGTTTCTGTATGTACTTGTGCTGGAATATAATACTTGTTGGTATCCTGTATGTTTTCAGGATGTTGAGTTTTCAGGAGTTTGAGTTGTCAGGATTTTGAACTTTCAGGAGTTTGGTCTTCAGGATTTTGGGCTGTCAGGATTCTGTAGCACTCCCATATACATATATGTATATACAGATATATGTATATATTGCTACATATGTATGAGCATCCTATGTGTACAGATATGCCTAGTTCTGTTGGTATATATGTAAATATCAATAACTATATGTGCATACATCTCTATTCTGATATGGATAATTATATGCACATATATCTTCACCATATGTCCTGAACATGTAGTGTAACCCTACCTCAGCCCCTATAGTCCCAACTTCATAGTGCAAGGGGATGTCAGGCATGTATAGCAGGTATATTTGTCGACTATTGCTACTATAATAGGGATTGTCTTCACAGACATGGTGTGAGTGGAAGGTCACATCTGCTTTTAACATGTGTGCCATTGGCTACTGACAGACATCCTAAAGACATCATAGTACAGTACCACTGCTAGCACGTAATGCTCCTGTGGACAACAGCAGAGATAACGGCCAATATATGTGGACAGTCTGATACACTCTGGACAGTCCAGAGGTATACACGTAACCCCTTACTGCAAGACATGTGGACCAATCCTGACAATGTGGATGTTAACAGCCATGCAGATGGGTATAACATGTAAATACTGGTATACATGTGTCCCCATAGGTTATGCATTCACACACCCCTGTCTACCTGCCACATAATAACCACTGGTACACAGGTACCATGGCCACATACTACCCACTAGATATTGAAATAAATATGTACAGCATCCCACTGCTCTGTCTGACATACATGACTGTTATGGTGGCCCAGCAGCAGTACATCTGGCAAGTATCTGGACATCACATCTCACTGGGTAAGTACACTAAGCTGCTAGGCATGTAACAAAGCACTGTGCAGGCTACAGGCAGACCGGCTCAACACTTGCCTACATTTCCTATGGGGGAATACACATGTACCTGCATATATAACAGTCTCTATAGGCATGCTACAGCACAGAGTAACATACACCTGCATGAAAGTGCATAACCACAACCAGTGTGAACACAGCCACAGCCACATATGGTATGCTAGTATAATAATACAGTATATTGACTATCTGTTCAACACCAACCTCATATGTGCCACTCACACACTAAACCTACATATACTGGGCCGCTACACAGTGTGGTCCAATGTCTTTCTGTGGTATGGGACATGTGTGTGTGTGTGGCCCTACAAACATGTAAGCCGATAGGGTAACATACAGTGGAGCAGCATGTAACATCAGATAGAACAGAACCAAGAACAATGACATCTACCACAGTCTGTACACAGGCCAAAGTACATATTAACAATGTACACACTGCTGACAATCACCATAAGTACACAGTCCTCAGTACTGTACACACAACCACAGAATGTCCAGGTTATGTCATCAAATATAACCCCACTATATATAACATGTGTAGCAGACTGATATCTCAGTGGCCTGTTATCAGATATGATGTCACTAATTATGGTGTACAGCACATATACACCCCTTACTGTATGACGTATGTACAAAGGTTGACAGGGCTGTGGATGGAGGCACATACACAGGGCCAATATTGACATGTTGCTGTGATAACCTCATACATTTACTGTTGTAACAGTGTTTGTTGCAACATATGTCCTATGATGGATATTAAGTAACTCTTACGGCTGTCACCATCTACAGACTGCAATCCTCACACTACCTTCTGCAGTTCACAGATAGGTGCTCTCTGGGTAACACATGAAACAAAAGGCACCACACACTGCCCATTCTGCAGATGACCCTATAGATGGGGGTTTCTTCATAAACATAGCACTGACATGGCAGGTATTAAAACATGTAGGACAGCCATATCCACACACACACTGTTAAACCAACATTACTGCAAATGCAGTATAGCAGCACTTACAGTCTCTAGTCAGGTCAGGCACATCCCCCTCCTGTCTGTTGGCCTGGTCCACAGTGTATGTTGTTAGAGGTAAATCCCTATCCATCTATGGTGCTGTTTGCCAAACAAAAGATCGAGTTCCTACTCACAGTGAAAGAAAGGCCCAACACCAACATGATGTTCCTAGATAGTGGAGTGTGTTTCCATGTAATTGGCTATGGGAATGTTACCACAGCTGTTCCACATGAAATCAGCTAGAGCAGGGCTGCAATTCATACAGAGGCCATCAGCTGATCATGAGCATCACTTAAAATACACATGCTGCTGCCTAAGCAAAGCAGGTGTAAGTCTCCACATCCACCAGAGAGGGAGTGAGAGAGGCAGACAGAGGCAAAGAAAAGTCAGGGAGGGGTGGGAGAGTAAAACTTAAGCATGTTTGTGTTACACACCTACCAGTACAGGGTATCAACCCCCTGATGACTATGTAGTGCTATCACATGTCCATGCAGTTATTGGATGCGCCACATAGGTTACATGTTGAGAAGCCCTCAGAATGTATATGTGATGGTGAGTGACATCTGCAACAGGGATAAGGTAGCTATGAGGTAGGTGCAGTGCATGTGCCTGTCTGCATGAACAGGTGTCAGTGTCAACACAGCCACACTCTCATAGGGATGCATACACAGTGACACACTTGGCAGGGCCAGGAATACAACTCAACACTTCTGGGATCGCCACAACACAGTACTGTGCAAGTATCGCATGCACCACAGAGGTCATACGGAGGTTATATGGGCAAAAGGTACGTGGAAGTGTCTGACATCAGACAGCATGCTTCAGTATGCCAATAGGGGTTGTAGTGAGTGTGAATGTGGTCAAATGCATCATACAACACAGACACAGACATGGGTGCCACTACTGACGTGCATGGGTGTACTGCTTAATGGGTGTGTTGTGGTCGACGGTGCAGACGGCTATACAAGACTAGGTGATGGGTATACCTTGGCATCAGGCCAAAGGTGTATTTGAAGGTGGATAACATCAGCAACCTTGCCAAAGTAGGGCATTTGAATTGTAGGGAGTGTGACTAGCCTAAAAAGCATTGCTCTATACACAAACACACACACACACACACACACACACACACACACACACACACACACACACAGTTGCCAAGTCTGGGATTAGAGCTCCTACCTAACTATTTTATCACACTACAGTAGTACGCAGTTATGGGATGCACTATGGATATTACTAGGCTACAACCTTTCCAGAGGTGTATTTCAAGGTGGATGACAAAGTAGGGCATTTAAATTGTAGTGCGTGTGACTAGCCTAAAAAGCATCGCTGTCTACACTGACAGAGGCAGACACACACACACACACAGACACACACACACACACACACACACACAGTTGCCATGTCTGGGATTGGAACTCCTATATAACTAGTTTATCACACTACAACAGTATGCAGTTATAGGTCGTGCCACGAAGAATACTGGGCTACAATTTTCCAACAGGTGTATATCACAGTGGATGACCTCAGCAGGCTTGTCATAGTAGGGCTGTGGGGAGAGCAGTGTGTGTGCATGGGCCATAACCCATTCAATAAGAAACAGACAAAATAGTCCCAAGATAAGGGCACAAGCAGATAACAAATAAATTCACGGCCACTGCACAACGAAGGTTGAAAACACCAGCACTGTCCAAGATAAAACAATCCAAAGGCAGGACACCAGAATAATCCACAGCCACACGAATTTATTAGAGACTTAGCGCTTTCACCTTACAAGGCATCATCAGAGTCAAAAAGCTGTTACAACAACTCTCATTTAAATACTAAAGTCTGTGAACAATTAAAACCATAAACCAATTAATTAATTAATTAAACCATCAAACATTTAAAAACATTTAAACATACACACATCCACCTTAAGGGCCTTTGCACAAGAATTAAATAACACTTTGAATACAATTAATATAATCGATTCAAAACATATCCTACCAAAATATATCAGGCAATGCATATGTTAATCAAACTCATCATGTTCTTATATATGTTTCAACAAATATAGTAATAATTCTAATATTACAGTGCCAAGTTTTTAAGTCCAAAATTATAACCAAAAACTTGTTTTTATATATATAATTTTGTAAATAACTGTACTTGTTAATTAAATTTTCAATTAATAATTGCAACATTAAATGCTCATAAAAAAAGAAAGAAAAATAACTCATTCTGAAAGTGCTGAATAACAGTACCAATGCAAATGCTATTATTCAAAAATATAAATAAATAAAATAATGTTCATGTTTTCATGTTTATAGTGCAATTAAATGTAAATAGATCCACTCCTACAAAACCTGGGATCTGTGCACCAAGAGTGGTTTAATTGAAATGTAATCATTAAGTCCAGGGTAGGACATGGCATTTAACCTAAGCTGCCATTCCATCTCCTTTAACGCTACCTTGTTCTTAATGTCACCACCACTATCTAAAAACACCCTATCAATGACAAAGAACATAAATTTCTTGAAATTGTTACATTTGATACTATGAAGGTACAAAGCATTATGGGAATCCTTGTTTTTAATGGATCTAAGATGTTCAGGAATCCTATCTCTTAGTCTGCGGGTAGTCATCCCGACATAAAATGCCTCACAGGATGAACAGTTGGCCACATATACTAGGTTTCTAGAGTTGCAGTTGCAAATTCCCGGACAAGCCAAGGTATATTTGTATCCTGAAACAACTACATATGGGCCATCCGCTATATACCTACAGCACCTACAACCTCCACATTTACCCATCCTCGACCTACAGTATTGTTTATTCCTTTCAAGCATATCTTTTAAGTTCTTGCCCCTACTGTAAACTATCACAGGCTCGTTACCCACCACCTTCTTCAAATCATTATTCAAACAATGGTCCCACACATTTCTCAATACTGCACATAATTCCTTAGATTTGTCATTGTACTTCATGATGAAACATGGACCCTTATCATTGTTGTCATTATTGTTGTTGTTGTTCCCACATGTCAGATCCGAAAAGTTTGAGGATCCCATCTCAACTACACCATCATCCCTCAAGATGGGAGCATAAATACTACGTCTTTTTTTATAAATTTCTTTCTTCACACTTCGCAATAAACTAATCGGATAACCTCGCTCCAATAACATTCCAATTAATTTGTAAATTTCTAATCTGAATGTCACATCGTCACTCACTAACCTAGAGATACGTACCATCTGCCCTTTTATTACCCCCTTCCGTTGATGAAAGGGGTGGCAACTGGTAAAATGCAGTAACGAGTTGGAGTAGTTATCCTTCCTGTAAATTGTACTAGACAGCACTTTACCTATCTTTGAAATGTTAATGTCTAAATAATTAATAGTCTCTGCTCCCCAAGAAAAAGTAAACTTAAAATAGCCAGTGGTGCCGTTTAGGTACTCAACAAATTCCTTGGCAAGTGCTTCACCCCCTTTCCATATGATCAAAAGATCATCCAAAAATCTGTTATACAATATTATATTGTTCCTGTATTCTGATGAAAACACATACGCCCTTTCCCAAGCCAATAACACCAAATTGGCATATACCGGGGCGCATTTAGCTCCCATGGCCACGCCTGAACATTGTTTGTAAATTTCTCCTTCAAATTTGATGAAATTGTTATTTAAAACACATTCCATCAAATCGCAATATAAATTTACTCTAGATTTATCAATCGCATTACTGGAGTTAAGGCTTGCAGCAAACATGTCCAGGCCTTCATTATGAGGTATAACCGAAAAAAGATTAATAACATCTATTGTCAAAAAACTATAATCGTCCGTTATACTCTTGATGTCTCTTAATCTCTCTAAGCAATGCCAAGAATCCCTTAGAATATGGGACACTTCACTTTGAACTATCTTGGTCCCATAGTCAACAAATGCCGCAAGGGGCTCAGTCTTTGAACCCCTTGCGGCAACAATTGGTCTGAATTCTAAATCCTGGATACCCTTGTGTACCTTGGGTATCCCAAAAATACACAGCACCACTGGATTTTTAACCAACAAATAATCATATTGCCTTTCACTGATCATAGCCTGAAAAAGTGCATCGTGCAAAAACATGTCAATTTTAGTGTATGCACGGTTTACTTCATTGATGGAAGCCAAAGAATACGTACTTTGATCACCCAGAACTCTAGACATACAAGTAAAATAATCGATCTTGTTCATAAGTACCATCCCACCCCCGTTGTCCGGCTTCATGCACCTCACATTGTTTGAGTTAATAAATTCATTGAGCAATAATCTTTCACCCCTGGATACATTATCCATAACTGTACTGGGCGATGTGGGTGGGTTAAATGTACTTTTTCTTGTTAATGAAGAACCTGGGTTGTTGTTTACACCCATATCAAAATTCTGATTATCATAAAAATACTTCTGAAGGTTCAACCTCCTCACAAACAATTTCAAACTTGATAAAATATGTGCTATGTCTAGCTTGAAACTAGGAACAAAGCTCAAACCCTTCGTAAATAACTCGAAGTGTGTACCCCCTATCTCAACTTCAGTATAGCTGTAAATGGTAAAACCTTTTTGCTTTGTTACAATACACTTTAAACCATCATCAACCACAGCGCCTATGCTGTCGTGTGACAACATAACATCAGCACTCAAAACATTGTTATCAACACCATTCCCAAGTTCATAGGCACCGTTACTCATTTCTTCATTCATTAATAATACATTGCTAGTTAAAGACAATTCATGACCTACATTAATAGGGCTCTCTCCATCCACACTATCTGTAGTGTCACTATTCCAATTGCTTCTAGATTCAACTTTCTCATTAAAACATACATGCAAAGGCCCATCAGGGATTTTAACCAAAAAATCATCTTTACAACAGATTAAAGCACCATTGCCTTGCAGTTCATCCCTTCCCCCCACCAGGGATCCTTGCTGACGATTTAATTTACTAACACAAACATCTAAAAAATTGTCATTAACAGTATTAAATCCTTGCACATTAAAAACAGGTGAAAACATGTAAGAACAAACATTCATACTGACAATAGAAACACCACTCAGTTCACCTAATAATAACAACTAACTAGCAGACTAAGAGATAGGATTCCTGAACATCTTAGATCCATTAAAAACAAGGATTTCCATAATGCTTTGTACCTTCATAGTATCAAATGTAACAATTTCAAGAAATTTATGTTCTTTGTCATTGATAGGGTGTTTTTAGATAGTGGTGGTGACATTAAGAACAAGGTAGCGTTAAAGGAGATGGAATGGCAGCTTAGGTTAAATGCCATGTCCTACCCTGGATTTAATGATTACATTTCCATTAAACCACTCTTGGTGCACAGATCCCAGTTTTTGTAGGAGTGGATCTATTTACATTTAATTGCACTATAAACATGAAAACATGAACATTATTTTATTTATTTATATTTTTGAATAATAGCATTTGCATTGGTACTGTTATTCAGCACTTTCAGAATGAGTTATTTTTCTTTCTTTTTTTATGAGCATTTAATGTTGCAATTATTAATTGAAAATTTAATTAACAAGTACAGTTATTTACAAAATTATATATATAAAAACAAGTTTTTGGTTATAATTTTGGACTTAAAAAAATGGCACTGTAATATTAGAATTATTACTATATTTGTTGAAACATGTATAAGAACATGATGAGTTTGATTAACATATGCATTGCCTGATATATTTTGGTAGGATATGTTTTGAATCGATTATATTAATTGTATTCAAAGTGTTATTTAATTCTTGTGCAAAGGCCCTTAAGGTGGATGTGTGTATGTTTAAATGTTTTTAAATGTTTGATGGTTTAATTAATTAATTAATTGGTTTATGGTTTTAATTGTTCACAGACTTTAGTATTTAAATGACAGTTGTTGTAACAGCTTTTTGACTCTGATGATGCCATGAAAGCGCTAAGTCTGTAATAAATTCGTGTGGCTGTGGATTATTCTGGTGTCCTGCCTTTGGATTGTTTTATCTTGGACAGTGCTGGAGTTTTCAACCTTCGTTGTGCAGTGGCCATAACCCATTCATCTAGAGGTTGACACACCACATGCGGGCACACACAGGGTCATATTCCAAAGGTACGTGTATACAGCTGCTAGATGACTACTTCCTTGTACAGTCATGTTACACAGCTGACACTTGCACCACATAGTCTGTAATGCTGACAGATACCGGTGGTTAGTATCTACAGTGAGTGACATCTGAACCTCATGTGGTTGTAGCCCTTTGGCTGTGTGCTGGATGGGACAGGCCTGGATGGCTCCTTGTCACAGTCCTCTCTTCCACACATCTATGTATGTCTACTTTTGGCATAGTATAGTGTGTTGTCCTTGGATATATGTCTTTATTCCTATCCACTGTGTGTTCAAAGCATGAGTGGTGCATACTGAGGAGTGTCTGCACTAACATCTGCGACTGCCAGATATGTCTTGTCCACTGTTGTTTGTAGACACGGCCTTTATTTGTTTAAGTGTGTGAGCATGCCCAGTATGACCTTTCAGTATGTTGTTGACTGACATTGCCTTCATTTCTCAGAGTGTGTGAGCATGCCCAGTATGCCCTCTGTATTGAATATGTAAATCGCTTCCAGGTAGTTTGTATTGCAGTGCAGACCTTTGTGTTGTACACCTACATGTAGCATATTGTTTCTGCAGGGTATCCATCGATCATTTTGCAATATGGGGACAAACTGTGCAGGGGATAGTGTGTACTATAGGTGATTGTGTCTGTGCTGCTTCAGCTGCATGGTACTGTTGTTAGCAGAGATATTCAGACATGTATACTGTTATACACAGTGATGTTTTCTGTCCTCATGTACTGTCAGATGGACATTTTTCCTCACAGTGATGACTTGGGGGACAAGGGCGACTGCAGCTGTGTCCGGTATTGTGGGCAGACACCTACGTATTCATTGTAAGTTATGCCATTCTGGATGGGGAGCTGCAGTCACTTGGTGATGGATTTGTGTATCCAGTTCAGCACCTTGGTCCAGTACTGGCAAAGGATCCCATACTTGTCTGCCCATCAACATTAAACTATGGCCTTATTGTGCTGTGGCAATGCCTCACAGCTGTACAGATTTGCACAGGTTAGCCAGAGGCAGGGGCCATGGCTAAGGACATTTACCCTATTGTGGTGTACGGGCAGGTGTGTAGCCACCCATTTATGTGTTTACAGCCAGGGATAGTGTGTGCACACAGCTTGGTGTTGGACCCTCAACATTCCATGCCGGCCATGCTCCCACACTCTCCTCTGTTATTCTAACCTCTTCCATACATTATGCATACATTCTCTGATACTTTCCCTAAGGGTATCACCCCATCACAGGTGTGAGTTAGTGTTGGTCCACAGCTCAACAGCTCATGCAGTGGGACATGGTGGACTTGTTACTGTTTGTCCACATGGCCTTGCATATGGCTTATGTGGAGTGTGTTATCTTATTTGGGTGTCCATGACATAACATGCATTGGCAGTATGTGTGAGACACAGGCCTTTGGCAGAAGCCTGTGAGGCATTAGGTGTTGCTGCAGGCCAGATGTGGCAGGGTATTGCATTCTGTCAGTCCTACAGTCCCAGACCACCATACAGTATATTCCCCTGGGGTGACAGGGTATGTGTGATAGGTGTTCATGCTAATACCTTCTTTCAGACATGATCAGGTGGTGTGGATGCTGGCAGGGCGCTACCCACAGCTAGGGACACACCTGCATGGGACACCTGCACTGCATGCTGCAGTCTTCGACTATTGCCATATACAGGTGGTGTCTTACTGTACCCATTCCCCACAGCAGGAATATTCCCAGAGAGGTGCCTCTGGGTGGTGTTTGCGTGGTTGGGTGCATGTGTGCTATGGACACACATATATGCATGGGGCATTCCAGTTATACTGGCATGTGCAGGGGTACATCAGCTGATTCCCAATACATCAGTCCTACCTCCTTTGTGATCTGCAGGTGTTCAGGCAGGCATCATCGGTATCCCTACTACAGGTCCAGTTACTGTGACGCATACCTATATGTACAAATCCAAGGGTGTCTCCATTTCACAGTACTTTCTCCTGTGTACTGTTGTATATCTAGCCCAACAGCCATGTCATGTAGGTCTTTCAGATGGTGACACATATTACCACCATTCATTTACAATAGCTTACTGCTAGCACTGCAGTCATGAGGGCTTGTCCCTGTCATCAGCAGTAGTGGGCAATGGCCACTAGGTATTACCTCAACATGCATACCTACTGACCACTCTCATACATTATGAAACACACACCATTCTAACACACACAGACCTGCATATTGTGCAAATGCTACAACCTATCTTGCTACCTTGACCACCTCTGGGCATTTGTGCTTCACTCATATTATACCTACTCATGCATGTTACTACATTTCTACACAGGATTGGGGGGGTGGGGCACACCTGAGTGTTACTACATTTCTACACTGGATTGGGGGAAGGGGCAGACCTGTCTGATTCCACATGTCTACATGGGGAGGCACACCTGACTGTTACTACATTTCTACATAGGGTTGTGGGGGGGGGGCACACCTGACTGTTTTTACATTTCTACACAGGATTGGGGGGACACCCCTGACTGTTTATACATTTCTACACATGATTGGGGGACACAACTTACTGTTTCTACATGTCTACATAGAATGGGGGGGCACACCTGGCACTTGCACACATTTGCTATGACTGTACTGGTATGTCAGGTACTCCATTTCATTCTGTATTCTAACCTATCATACTGACTTGAGGCATATCAGTGTACTATAGGTCTTAGCTTTGGTTGCCCTACATATTAGTGTCTGACTTCCTACCCTTCAGAACTAACATCCCACTGCCTGACCTGCTGTAGTCTGCCTGTGTAGGCCTCGGGGGAGGTTACCCATAGGCATCATTTAGAGGCCATAGCACAGGCTCTGTTTGAGTGTGTCTACACCTGTCCTGCTGGCTGAGACTGTTGTTGGGTATTTGAACCTCCCTGACTGACATGTGTGAGTCATATGGGCACACATGTCACCCAGCACATTTCCTGCAGTGGGTTTTGTCACCCTGTGTGGTACTGGCTACTATGGTGACTCGAGTATGTGTTACAGATGTAATAGTGCCACTATGGGTGTCTACTATCTGCTGCCATAGCATTCGGCCACCCAATTCCTTTGCATGCTCACATCCATACCATAGATACAGCTAACGACACATTCTACTCCATTTGGCAATTGGTAGGTTGATTGACTTACCTTGTGGGTGTACCAGGACTGAGGATGGTGCTGGAGGGCTGCCTATGTCAGATGCACATAGTATACTCCCTATACATGGTTGAGCACAGGTAGTGTCATGTTTGTCATCCTTTTTACTGTATGTGTGAGTCAGAGAGAGATGTCATTCCATGGGTCCCTACTGTGTCAGTGTATGTGCTATGCATTGCCTCTTTGCCAAGGCCGGGGCATACTGGGCACACCTCCATTTGCCTACTGGGGCAGGCTCAGTTTGTTCCTCCTCTGAGTCACTGTGTGGCTGTGCAGGCCTTGGCATTGGTGGGGAGCTTTGTGGCCCTGCCCCATGCTGTTCCTGCTGCAGCTATTTCCACAGGATCATATTGTGTAGCATGGCACATACCATAACAATTTGAGTACATGTAGCTGGTGAGTAATGCAAGGCTCCATCGGATGTGTCCAGGCACCGGAATCGTGATTTGAGCATCCCAAACACATGCTCTATTATAAGTCTGGTCTGTGCGTGTGCCTCATTATGGCATTCTTGTACAGGTATGTGTCCATCAGCCATGGCTCCAGTGTGTAACCAGCATCCCCCATAAGGTGACTGTAGGGGATGTCCCCATTGGCAAATCTCTGGTACAGCTGCGTCAGATGCCAGATGTGGGAATCATGATAGTTTCCAGGGCAGCCAGCACACATGTGCATTATAATGCCCTGGGTGTCACACATGACCTGGCAGTTGATGGAAGGGAGGCCCCTGCAGTTGATGTAGGCTCTACCCTGATCAATGGGTGGTGCTTTGATGCGTATGTGCATGCAGTCTATAGCACCCACTACCTCAGGGTATTCTGCTATTTGGTGGAAGAGACACATATTGCTGGCCAAAACCTTACGGGTGTTGAGGAAATATACATGTTCACAGGCATGTGCTGGCATGGCATCCAGGAATTGGTGGAATACTCTAGATGCTGATGCCTGTGAGATCCCCATGATATCCCCAGTTGAGCTTAGGGAGGTACCTGTGGCTAGTATTCCTAGGCCTACACATACCTTGGTATCCACTGGGGTGGGTTCCCCTCAGTTAGTTTGGTGTGTCAGGCATGGCCGGCACAGCTCAACAATTTGCTGTAGAAGGTTCATGCCCACCCTACAGTGCTCCACTATCTCCAGTTCATTTAGTCCCTGGTAGGTTACCCTGGGTCTGTACACTCTTCCCCGTCTCCTCACTGTGGGTTGATTGGCAGCATTCACATCCTCACCACCCTCAGCCTCATGCACATGTTGTTGTATGTTGCCTGTTGCAGCCCCTATCATTTTGTAGTTTTGTTTGTTAAAAGTTCCCTGCTTGTGTACACTGGTGGTGTAGAGTATGGGAAAAACCAGAGGGGAAAGTGTTTGCATAGTTTATAGTAGTGTTCTGGGCTGGGCTGGTCTGCTGCCTGTGTAATTGGCTGATTCTGATACATTTCACCTGCCGTCTATGCTAGTTCTCCTTGATTAACTTCCTACTACTGTTTTCCCTTCCCAAGGCCTTCCTGTTTAAGCCCAGGGAATGCTGAGTAAACACAGTGCTCAAATGTGCACATAGCTGCTATTTCCTGGTTTATCTTTTTTTTTCTTTAAAACCTGGTGTGCGGCGCGCACACCCGCTTAGGCAATGTAACGAGTGCTAGGCAGACTCAGACACATACCCTTGCTTAGCTGTGCTTAGCTAGGAGCAAACCTGAGCCACAGAGCTCCAATTCGCTTACAGTATGCCTGACACACTCCCTCATGATGTCAGCTAACTCCTAGGCTTGCACCAAGCCATTCCTGCTCTTATACTGTTGAGACCTGACTAGCATGCTGGGGAAAACTGTGATTCACTATCTTTCCCCTTATTTGCATAGGATTGCCTGCTAATGCATAGTTACATGTCTCACACTGAGCCTCCCCCTTAGCAACCACTACTCACTGTCATTGATGCCTTCTGCCTGCCATTGACTTTAATGGCAGAATAGTGATTTTAGTTAGAATGCTTATTTTAGGTTTATTTTCTTATTTTCCCACCGATCCCATTTGTGCTCCACTGCCCTACGCTTAAACAGCTGAGATGGGCTAAAATAAAATAAAAGTTGATTTTTTTTATGTTTAAGCTGTTTTCAATGCCGATGGCCTTATACTTGGCCATTGGCATGCTTCCTGGCTGATATGCACCCTTTATTAGGAGCTGTCACGGCTCCGTTTTGGAATTTGCAGAAATGTACTCGGTTACTAAGAACATTTCTGCAGATTACACTAGTCCTGCACAGCTAGTTTCCAGCTTCCTGGATTGCAAATTCACCTCATTTGCATGGATTTCTCCTGAAAATGGGGTAATTTGCATACAGGGGCTGAGTCCGTGCAAGACTAGTGCAGGAGCGCTCATGCACACCCCTGCAGGCATTTCCTGGATCAGACATCTGGCAGACATATTGCCTGTTAGAGCTCCTGCACTGATCCTGCAAGGCTTGCAGAATCCGAGGGTGTGTATTTCATTTTAAATATGCTTTCATTTCATGATGGATTCCTGAGTGTTTTTCAGTGTGTTTCTTTTTTTATTTTTTTATGAATTTAACATATTTACAATATATATATCTATATATATATATATATATATATATATATATATATATATATATATATATACATACATACATACCTATATACACAGAAAGGAAAGCAATCAACATCACATAATGTTATACAATGTTAGAAATACATAGAATCATCAGGGTAATCTTATACAATTAATACAATAAGAGGTTTGATACTTCAATAGCAGCATTTCAAGGTTATCCCAAGCACTAAAAGTCTTAGTATGACTTACACATTTATTCTGCTGACTTCTTTTTCAGTTTTACATAGTATTAGTGTTAAATTTAAAACATCTTTGAATGTAGGGACTGAGTTTGATTTCCAATTTCTTGTAATAACTTTTCTAGTAACTAAGAAGACAATCTAAGACATTTTTTGTTATTTGGCCTTTACAGATAAAGGAAGTGCAACATTCATTAGTATTACTGATCTAGTTAAAGAAAATGAACAGACCCTAACACCTTAAAGCTTATCTCTCTCCAATATACATTTATTTTTTCATATGCATGTGCATCCAATCAGCTTGTACAACTTTACTACATCTCCAACAAAGTGAAAAAGTAATTTTACTAAACTTATTCTGCATATGAATTTTCACTTATAACTTTCTAGTATAAACTTGAAGAAGTTTGACTAACTGATTTAAGTAACACAGTTTTATTCTTACCATCTATTGAGTCACTCAATCCATTACCATCTAAAAAGTTCCAGAATTTTGCATCAAGGACCGAGCTAGGAAAGATGTGCAGCAGGTAAGGGTGATAAAGGATAATGAGGGAAATGTACTCACAAGCGAGGAGAGTGTGTTGAGCAGATGGAAAGAGTACTTTGAGGGGCTGATGAATGAAGAGAATGAGAGAGTGAGAGAAAAGGTTGGATGATGTGGGGATAGTGAATCAGGAAGTGCAACAGAATAGCAAGGAGGAAGTAAGGATAGCTATAAAGAGGATGAAGAATGGAAAGGCTGTTGGTCCAGATGACATACCTGTGGAAGCATGGAGGTGTTTAGGAAAAATGTCAGTGGAATTTTTAAGCAGATTGTTTAATGAAATCTTGGAAAGTGAGAGGATGCCTGAGGAGTGGAGAAAAAGTGTTTTGGTACCGATTTTTAAGAATGAGAGTGATGTGCAGTGCTGTAGTAACTACAGAGGTATAAAATTGATCAGTCACAGCATGACATTATGGAAAAGATTAGTAGAAGCTAGGTTAAGAAGGGAAGCGATGATTAGTGATCAGTAGTATGGTTTTATGCCAAGAAAGAGGACTACAGATACGATGTCTGCTCTGAGAGTGTTGATGGAGAAGTACAGAGAAGTTCAGAAGGAGTTGCATTATGTCTCTGTGGACTTAGAGAAAGCATATGACAGGGTACCTAGAGAGGAGTTGTGGTATTGTAGGAGGAAGTCGGGAGTGGCAGAGAGGTATGTAAGAGTAGTACAGGATATGTACAAGGGTAGTGTGACAGGGGTGTGATTTGCAGTGGGAGTGACAGATGCATTTAAGGTGGAGGTTGGATAACATCAAGGATTAGCTCTGAGCCCTTTTTTTTTTTTGCAGTGGTGATGGACAGGTTGAGAGACGAGATCAGACAGGTGTCCACATGGGCTATGATGTTTGCAAATGACATTGTGATATGTAGTGAGAGTAGGGAACAGGTTGAGGAGACCCTGGAGAGGTGGAGATATGTTCTAGAGAGGAGAGGAATGAAGGTCAGCAGGGCTAAGATAGAATATATGTGTGTAACTGAGAGGGAGGATAGAAGAATGGTGAGGATGCAGGGAGTAGAGTTGGCGAAGTTGGATGAGTTTAAATATTTGGGATCAACAGTTCAGAGAAATGGCGAGTGTAGAAGAGAGGTGAAGAAGAGACTACAGGCAAGATGAAGTGTGTAGAGAAGAGTGTCAGTAGTGATCTGTGACAGACGAGTACCAGTAAGAGTATCATGGAAGGTGTACAAGATGGTAGTAAGATCAGCTATGTTATATGGGTTGGAGACAGTAGCATTGATAAAAAGGCAGGAGTCACAGCTGGATGTGGCAGATTTAAAGATGTTAAGATTTGCACTGGGTGTGATAAGGGTAGACAGGATTAGGAATAAGTATATTAGAGGGTCAGCCCAGGTAGGACGGTTTGGAGACAAAGCCAGAGAGGTGAGATTGTGTTGGTTTGGACAGGTGCTGAGGAGGGATGCTGGGTATATTGGGAAAAGGATGTTAAGGATGAAGCTGTCAGGTAAGAGGAAAAGAGGAAGGCCTAAGATAAGGTTTATGGATGTGGTGAGAGAGGACATGCAGGTGGTTGATGTGACAGAGCAAGATGCAGAGGACAGGAAGAAATGGAAACATATGATCCGCTGTGACGACCCCTAATGGGAACAGCCAAAAGAAAAAGAAGATAATTAACTTATGTAACTTGGACAAACTTCCTTTGTATGTCGATTTACCTTCAATGACAGCATTCATATATTCATATAATGGGAGAATTGTGTTCTCTTCCTCTTCACTCATATTATCTAAAAATTCATTTAATTTCTTACTGATAGATAATATTTACTGATAGATGAAATTTACTGGTTAACAGATTCATTTAACTTATAATCTTTCATTAAATATTCTGGTGACTTTTCTTTCCCTTTTTCAAAGCAAGCAGTCAAACCATAATATTAATCCATTCCTTTTAATAAATTCATGTTAACATTGTTCTGAGTTTCCATAAATCTAGACGTGTGTGCAATGGGAAAGCACAAAAATGTCGATTTTGATATTAATGGAGTTTTAAAAAGATATATCTTAACTGATTTAAGAATTGACTTCATACATGCAGATTCTAATGATTGAAATTAATTTCCTTCTAAGGTAAATTTTATTAACCAGATGTAAGGATTGTCACATATTTTTAATCTATCATATTTGATAAACTTATAAGAATTTAGTATAATCTAGTCTTGAATAGTTTTCCATTGACTGGTGCATGTTGAGTCTAACCAGAGTAGAATAAAGTTAAAATCTGATGCTACAAAATTAGATTCTTCATTTGGGAGGCTAGTACTACCATGCTTCCATAATCTTATATGATTCTATAAGCAATTCTTGGTTTTTGAGGATACCATATGAATGAAGTTAACATTTTTTCCCATTTTCTTTAAAAGTGTTTTGTTAGCTATTAAAGCTATTGAATGCAGTATATATAATCTTGGGAAATATAATCATTTTAATAAGTACTAACCCATGCTCAAAAGTGAGGAAAAACTTTCCTTTATGCCTGAAGTATGCTTATTAGTCTGAGGATTTGGGATATTTTTGATTTGTGTCTCTTTATTTAGCATCTTACTTCTATTAGCTAATCTATGTAGATTTTTGAAGTCATCACATAACTGTGCAATTTTATTTTTTCTAAAGCTATCTCTACTTTATGCATTAAAACGTTTTGATATTTTGTCATTATTTTTTTAATGACTTCAGTATTATCTAATTTCTTTATTGTTCAGACCTCATTTTGTGAATTTCATCTTGTAACTCTAACAACTCTTTATCCTACTCATTTATTTTATTACTAGCTCATCATCCTATTCTATCTTTAATATGCATTTTTAAGGGGGCCCATAGTATGACTTTACTAACCTGACCATTATCATTCAAAGATAAAAACTTATTTAAGGTAACTCTTAGATTCTTTTAATGTCAACATATATACTGAGATTCTATAAATAACCTGAAATTTCCTTATAGCAATTAATATATTCATACTTAGTGCACTATGATTAGATAAAGGATAAAGAATAGTTTTAAAATAATTAAATTTATTAAGTAATTCTACAGAGGCATAAATTCTATCAATTCTAGTTTGCATCCCATGCACATAAGTATAATGAGTGAAGAACAATGGCTTATCACCTGTTTTACTATTAAATCAACTAAATTATTATTATTAGTAGTAGTAATCCATCTGTTTAGTGCTTAAGCTAATGCCATTATTTTAGCTTTTTTATATTCACTTGCATCTTCTACACTAGCTATGCAGTTAAAATCCACTGCTAAAAGTAAACTACCCTTACAAAGCCTTTGTAGTAAGTTTAAGTGATCTTTAGCCACTCTTGCAGCTAGTCCAGGGATCTAATAAAAATTAATGGATTCCATGATGTTTGGCATTACAGTAGAATTTCTCCAAAGTATAACAGTTCCTCTCCTCTTTTTGTTAAAAGAAGCAGATGATAACATTCCGTAACCCAAGTTATTTAAATGTTGTATATCTTTATATATCAAGTGAGTCTCTTGCAAGAATATCATGTCTCCTCTATTTAATTTTAGATATTTCATTAATGAGTTCCTTTTATTGCCATTATTTAATCCATTTATATTAACAGATAATAGATTAAAACTATACATAATGTGTATTTAAAATATTTTTAAAAAGATAATACGACACATTTATCCACCATATTAAAAATTATATTTAAAACTCTAATGTAAGTCTACAACTATGGTTACATATATTGCAAATAAAAACAACTTACCATTAATACCAAAGTTCCTATTCTGCTTATTGAATAGACAAACTACTATACTACCTTTCTACCTGACAATACTTAAAAAAATCAAAATCTAGCCAAAAGCCACTGTGATGTAGAAATAATTAATATAATATATATATGTCAAAAATAATACTAAACTATTAATTTAGTTATATAGTTTTCCATTTAAAACTATTCCCCCATTATTACATTAAAGTTTAATAATCCTCTTCTATTAATCAAACCTACCATAAGGATAGTACACCCAAAGATTGCAATGGATTTTAGAAGGACATGTCCAACTATAAAATCCAACAACTGAAGATTTGAGAGCAATATTAAACGCCTTCACACCCCCAGATATTTTCAGAAAACTATGGGAAAAATTGAATATAGGTGATAACATCCCAAAACACACAGATGGTGGATTTCTGTCTGCCAGAAATAACTAATTAAAAGCCATTACCACAGCATGTACCTGACCCAAAATTGGGCAGGAATCAAATTTATAGTGCAAAAGGAAAATTAATCTATTGATGTGTATTTGAAGTGCATGACAGATGCATTTGATGTCCTCTCTGGACATCCAGAACATACGGAAGGTGGGGCAGCCAGCGAGTTGTCAGAAGCTTTTGTAAGGGGCTTATTACCACTGATACAAGAACGAATTAAAAAGGTTTGTTTAAACTGGCCAAGTTTGGGCATTTATAAAATTATGAATCAAGGACAACATGTAGCAGACAATACGCTTAAGGATGAGAAGGAACAAAGTTGACATTCAGCTCCAACGGTTTGATACTCTTTCTCCTTGGGTGTGTGCTATAAATGGGATTTCACATTGTATTATTGTTTGTTATGGTACTATGATTGTATTGTACTATTGATTGCTGTATATTATGCATCGTTTGTTGTGATGTGTTACTGTGCAACTTTTCTCCCTGGGTCTCCAGTGAAAACGGGCCTCTGGCCCAGTTGGACATACACGATTAACAAATGTAATAAATAAATAACTCACGGAGACAGAAAATATGTAGAAGAAAGTGGTAAATTCACATTTTTTCCAAACACAACCCCCAGGACAATAACAACAAAATTATTATTCCCCTGCACCACACAGTCACCGCAAGCCGAACCACTTTTAAGCACGTGTTTTAATCGTGGTCAGTCTGGACACTGGCAAAATGAATGGTTATTGTCTGCACAGCAAACAAATTCACTGAATGTTCAGGCCCTACAGGAAGCTGAAATAAATCCTTGTGTATGAAGCATTGCTTGGGAGCTAGCAGTATGGCAACAAAACCATTAGGACAGCCATGAGCAGGAATCACAGTCATCTCCCATGGTAACCATTGACCAGGATGGTCCTTTCATCAATATTACAGTGCATAATTCATCTGTACCATTTCTCATCAATACAGGAACTACTAGATCTATGATTACTTCAGCAAATGCTGAACACCTTCCACTTTCCAAACAATTCGTGGTATGGGAGTGTGTAGAGTCCGGAGTCCCTTTAGACTATCCAGAAACAAAACCTGATCCCATTCACATCAGTCCACTAAAAGAATAGCATGCTTTTATTGTAGAAAATATCACCCCTTTTAATCTGTTAGGTAGAGATTAATTATGTAAATAAAGATGCACCATTTATTGTATACCAGATGGTGCATTTCTAGATATTCCAAGTAAATCCTTAGATATATATTCACATGACATTTGTACAAAAATGCCCTTTTCACTATTCTAACACCAGAATGAGATGTAGAAAATGCTGGTTTGGAGGAATTAAAAGTAATCCTTCCACATCTTCAGACTACCCATGAAAATGAAGTGAAGGTCATGTCATAAAAGATGCAGAACCTGTGCGTATAATATTGAAACCCTGTGAATGACTGTCTATGGTAGCCTTTGTCAGTAGAAGCAGAAAAAAGGAATCAAGCCTGCTATTTCTTCATTGTAGCAACAAGGTATCTTACCAACTCAAAATCCCTGTAACACTGCTATTTTACCAGTTAAGAAACCAGGGAAAAATACAGGTCTACATTACAACGTCGAACTCACAGGAGTCCGAACATTGTAATATCGAACCCAAATGTTCGAAATACAAAAATAGCGAAGCCACGGCACACCGATTTTTTTCCCCAGGGAAAAAAAATGGTGGGCTGTTTTTATGGCTTTGCTATTTCCTCCACTGTGGTGCGATCTCAGCATTGGTATATTTAAGTAGGGGGGTGGGGGCATAGCCCCCCCACATTGGGGGGTGTGGGGGAAAAGCCTCCCCACATTAGTTTAAGTTCAAAGTGTATGTGGGTTTTTTTTGTACCGGAACAGCGATTTATTCCTGGGGAAAAAAATCACTGTTTTGTGTTTTCGTAATTCTTGGGTTTCGAACGTCATGGTTCAATATTACATCTTTCAAACTCCTGTGAGTTCGACGATGTGATATAGACCTGAAAAATACATATAGATTTGCACAGGACTTACAAGTAGTGAATGCAGTAGTTGTACCAAAATTACCAATAGTCAATAATTCTGCAACAATACACAGCTCTGTTCCATTAGACACCACAACCTTCTCAGTGATAGATATTTTCTCTGCTTTTTTCCTATTCCTATACATCCAGGCAAGCAATATCTCATCGCATTTATATAGAGAGGGCAATAGCACACCTGAACTAGATTACTGCAGGGATATACTGGCATCACCCACTCATTTCTCTACGAAAAAACAGCTGGACAGGATTAAATTTCTATGTGGGTCTACTTTTGTTCAGTATGTAGATGACTTTTGGCTTAAAAAAACAAAACAAGTGACTGCAAACAGGATACCATTTTCTTTTGACAAAGATGCCGGGTTAGAACTAAAGGTAAATCAAAGATGCAGGGTTAGAACTAAAGGTAAATCAAAGATGCCGGGTTAGAACTAAAGGTAAATCAAAGATGCAGGGTTAGAACTAAAGGTAAATCAAAGATGCAGGGTTAGAACTAAAGGTAAATCAAAGATGCAGGGTTAGAACTAAAGGTAAATAAAGATGCAGGGTTAGAACTAAAGGTAAATCAAAGATGCAGGGTTAGAACTAAAGGTAAATCAAAGATGCAGGGTTAGAACTAAAGGTAAATCAAAGATGCAGGGTTAGAACTAAAGGTAAATCAAAGATGCAGGGTTAGAACTAAAGGTAAATAAAGATGCAGGGTTAGAACTAAAGGTAAATCAAAGATGCAGGGTTAAAACTAAAGGTAAATCAAAGATGCAGGGTTAGAATTAAAGGTAAATCAAAGATGCCGGGTTAGAACTAAAGGTAAATCAAAGATGCAGGGTTAGAACTAAAGGTAAATCAAAGATGCAGGGTTAGAACTAAAGGTAAATAAAGACACATTTCAGTTATGGGAATTACAGATTCAATAATTTGGATATCTTATTTCAGAAGTTACTAGACAGATTTCGCCTTCATAAATTGCTGTTATGCCATCTGCACCATGTTCTACTACATTAAAACACTTATGAGCCATTTTGAAACTAACATGTTACTGCCAGCAATGGCTTTCTAATTATGCAGAAGGAGTGAAACCTTTATTTGAATAATTAAATAATAACCCTAAACCTTTACTCTGCAAAACTGTCATAAACAAGCTTTTTTACAACTCAAAACATTACTTTGACCTAACTTTTGACCAGCATGTTTATTTATTTTACATTTGTTGATTGGGAGGTTCTGACTGAATACATGTCCATTTTCAGCAGAGGCCCGGGGAGAAAAGCTCCACAAATTAAGAACAAACGAGTATGAGATTTCTACATAGCAAGAAAGTATTCATAGGAAAACTCATGATTTAACAAGCTTCCATAGTTTTAAAGTTACAAAGTACAGTGTCCATTGTTTAAGAAAGTCTTTCTATATTGCACAGCTTATAAACAAAGGGCTTGTGTCTAGATCAAAGGATGTCATTGCCTCTCTTTATTCAACTATCATTAGTCCAGTCACTGAATGTAATGCACCCTTTGGCATGTATCTGTCCAGTCATGTGCAACAACTGGAACACCGATAGGGATACTTCACTAAAAGGATACGACATAAACAACATGCCTCACATGGACAGACTCAAAAATCCCTGTCACTATACACAGTATCCTACAGAGTGCCAAGAGTTGACATGTTTAGCATGCAAGACATCTTCTGACTCAATCTGACAGATTTACTCTACATCAACAAGTTAAATGGCATTAATAGTACTTGGTCTAGGAATCTAAGCTTCTTCTACTACATCCACAGAATGATTTCGGGGGACAGGTATAATCACAGAGGATACTGCTGCTCTGCAACAGACTCCACATCAACGTAAAAAAGTTCATCCCTGTCCATATTCAAGCGTAACTTGGATCTGTGAATGAGAAACAGAAAATTTACACCGGGACTGCTCCCTATACTACTAATGGACAGAGGCAGCTCCCAAATGACTTATTTCATGCATGGATTCCCTCAAATTATCTATGGCATTATCCCGGTTATTCTCATTACTGGTAATATATAACTATTGACTATGGAATGGGTAAGGACAGTCTCTAACCAAAAGGGGGGAGGTTAATTCAAGCACAAAAAGGGAAATTGGCCAGGATTAAATGGTCTGCAAAGATTCTAGTTGAGTACTTACTTATGAACCTATGAATCTATTACTCTTAAACCCTCCTGCACTTGGATTATCACACAGTTCTAAAAGATTTTTCTTGTTCTGTAATGAAAGGAATAAAGTAGCAGTAGGATTATTAGCACAATGTAGTAATGATAGTTATAGACCTGTTGCTTATTTCATTACAAATCTTGCTGCTGTAATGGCAGCCCTCCCTCACTACCTCAGGGTGGTGGCTCACTTAGTGGAATTGATGACTGTTCTAACTCTCAGGCATGAAACTTATGTGGCAGTTCCACACTCCATACATGCATTATTATGAAAGACTAAAATTCAATACATATGTGCATCAAGATTGTCTACATATGAGTTGTCTTTAAGTAATAACCCTTCTTTACAGATCATTTAATGTATACCACTTAAACCTGTTTCTTTAATCCTTACAGCAGATGAAGAAGAACCTCCCAACTGAGTTATTAACATGGTGCTTCTTCCTATATTAGATTTAAAAGATGTTTCATTGCTGAATCCATATCTAATTCATTTTGTCAATGGCTCCTGTGTTTGAAGAGATGATGGTGAACTCATAGTAGCCTTTTCCATTTGTACACAAGACATCATTTTGTTAACTGGACAATTAAATGGAAATGTGCCTGCTCAAATACCCAAATGTATAGCTGTTATGGAAGCCTGTAAGACTGGTAAAGATTAGTCAGTGACAACTTTCACAGACTCATGTTATGCCTATCGAGTAGTTCACGATTTTGAGACTCTTTGGAAAGAACAGGTTATTTGACTTCCGCCAGAACTGATATTAAAAATATTGTTTTAGTTAATGATTTATCAGTTGCCTTAATAGTGCCAAGGGAAATTGCTGTTGTTAAATTCATCACACATAAAAATGATGATTCCTTTATAAGAAAGGGAAACAGTTTTGCAGGTATGGTAGCAAGACAAGCTGCATTGTCTTAGCCTGTTCAGGCTTTATTTTTGCAGCTGTTACACAAAACCTAACAACAATATTTATTTGCAGGATCTGTAATCTTTTCAGAATCAATCAGAGGAGTCTAAAAGAATGAGGTGGATAAATGAGTTAGTCTCCAGAATTTTTTTGTGTCATTACCCAGGTGGACGACTAGTAGCCCCACTAAATTTCTCAACTCAGTTGCTCAAAGCTTGCCATTTACCCTTTCACTTGGGGAAAAATGCTTTAATAAAGCAGGTTTCCAAAGATTGGTATTCCACTCATCTTTCTGAAATTGCTCAACATTTTGTAAATGGTTGTGTAGTTTACTTAGAACACAATGTGTCTAAATCTGTACCTATACATATACAAATACCTAAAAGGCCTTGCGAGACATTCTGTTCTATACAATGGGGCTTTACTGAATTCCCTCAAGTCAGGAAATGTAAATACACATAATTGTAGACACTTTTTCTGGATGGGTAGTACAGTATCCCTGTGTGAAAAACTGTGTAAAGACAGTATCTAAGAAGTTACTAACAGAATTAAATCCAAGATTTGGGGTTTCTTGTTGCATTTGATCAAATCAAGGAACTCACTTTACTATTCAAGTAAGTCATAGACCACAAGCTTCAAGAATTGTGGAAAGGGCTACTCAGACAATTAAACACCTTTAACTAAAATCTGTGAGGAGATTGGTCATGTCCAGAAGGTTAACCTTTGGTTTTATTTAGCATGAGAAGTGCAGTTAGTGCCACTAGAAAACTGTCCCATTATTAAATTATTATGGGCAGGCCCATGACAATGCCGGCTACACCATTTCCAACAATCTGGAATTAAAAGACATAGATGAATTAATTTTCTTGTATTGCAAATGTCTCTATTCTGTCTTCAGAATTATCAGATGCCTGTTTTACATGTAGTACAAGGACCTGTAAAAGGGAAGGTCATGAATTGCAGCCCAGAGGTTATGTCTGTATTAAGGTACACTCCCCACATGGAAAGCACCCTACATGATTTTTCTCACAACTGCTACTGACATCCTTTGTGAAGGCCTACCCATCTGGATTCATGCATCACATGTCAAGAAGATCCTCCCTCATGATAAGTGCAGCTGAGACTTCATTCCATATGAACAAGCACAACCTATCGGAAGCAAACCAGATGTAGAATCATGGATACCATTACATCTGGGAGTGACAGCTAATGAATGATGTTTTGCCACCCAGACATGATTTGGATTTAAATATTAACTATTTGCCATCCAAACCAATTCCAAATTCACTATCCAGATTGAATCTAGAAGTGAATGCAGATGAGTTACCCATTGTACCAGACCAGTAAGTTAAATCATGTGACTCTATTACTTCATCCTGGTCTGAAGCAAACTTTAGTGATTCTTCTTCAACAGTATATTTTCTTGCTTCTGAACCCAACATCAAAGATTCATCATGCCATTTGGACAGTGGGATAGACAATGCATTATCCAAACAGAATTCATTTGCAAAATCTGCAGTCAGTGCTTTGGGTCAGAAATGATTTGGTGATCAATTACATATGGACTACATACAAACAGCTCAATATGCTTATCTGCAATTTCTTCAAAATCATCTACAGTTTCAACATGCTTGCTTTTCCTATAGTCCTATTACTGAGATTTAATTTTCATTATTATTTTATTTTGTTTGCTTTTACCATCTAGAACCATGAACACATCATCATCTGCAACCATTGGAACTATAAGTAATAAACCCTTTCTTAACAGACATACATGTATTGCTAAAAGTAGATGCAAGTGTTCATTTGGAACCAAACTGAGAACACCTAAATGTCATCCTAGATTTAATACTTTTCCTGCTGCCTTGTATACCTATGCTCAGATTCTCAATATTAGTGACTGATGGATTTGTGTGCATATACCTACTTCATATGACGGGGTATTCCTTTAATCCCTAAACAAGTGACTGATATTGAGCTTCATACCACATTTCATATTATTGTTTTCACTGAATATCAAAAGGCTAAACATGGTTCTACCCCATTTTCAGTAAATTTGCTTCAACTATCAATTACTGTTAAAGGACATGTTTTGCTATCATAAAAATGGAACACATTTTGTTGGGAAACAGTGTTTGCAATTTTCCTTTGAGAATGTATGATGGAGCTGGAGGGCAGGGTACAGCATGAGTATTATTATATTTCTAGAAATCAAGCTTATACTTGTGTGATGATATGGGCAAGTGCCAGCATAGTCAGATGGAGTTTTGTAAATAATGATATGTCCTGTGAATATCAAACTGATTTATACAAGATGCTTGTGTTACAAATGTATTAGAACTGTATATCATTTGTATATCAAAATACTTTGTACAAATGCCTGTGCTGAAAATGTATTTGTGAGGTTTGCTTGTGTTAAAATGTATCAACAGTGCACCCTGCTGAAATGAAAAGAAATGTACATGTATTATTGCAACTGAACTTAATGTATATGTTTTAATAGAGGACACTGGGACAGCAAAGGTTATGTTTAAGAAAAATAAGGTAAACCCAAATAAGCTGTTGAACCATTAAAACGGCACCACACAGTGCTGAATGGGACAGGAGATGATAGGTCTGAGAAAGAGCCTTTGTCCATTAGCTCAGTGAAAAGAGGGAGGCCCCAGGCAGTGCCATCAACATTTAGATGTGTATTGTGGCCATCTGTGCTAAATTCCTGTCTCAGCTTTAAAGGGGAATGCTGTGACAACCTAGAGTCAGGTGACTAGATGAGGTCATTCTACCAGCCCTCTTGGAAATTATATTTTACATATTTAAATGAGAAATCTCAGAGTATAGAGTATTCTATTTGGGAAGCCTGACTAGAAGGACCCTCACCAACAGCATCTTGCTTTGCGGTAGTAAGTAACTTAACTAGGGAACAGTAAAATTATTTTAGATTCAGTCAGGAATATAGTGAAGCATAGTTCAGAGAGTGTTTTTCTTTATTTGTATTAGTCTGTCCATCAATATTAACTTTAATATTTTCTGTGATTTGAATTTGAACTCTGTTGTTTACCGTGAATATTTATATTTAGTATTTTCATGTACTTTTATTATTTGTTATTAAATATATTTAAAAATTCTATTGTGGATGGTCCTTGTAGAATGTATCTAAACTTTGAGAGTACTTTTATTTATTTGGTGACATCATTTGGGCCAATCCAGAAGGCCTAGCCATCTTGGTAAACTACCATTTGTATTAGTATTAATATTACACAGCATAATTAAACACCCTTTGTTAAGGACCTTGGGGTAGCTGACTGGTGGCAGTGATAACTACCTTATAGTCTGGGCAGAAGGGGGCATAATTAGTAAACCTGTGTCAGCCTTTCCCAGGTGTGTGTGTGTGTGTGTGTGTGTGTGTGCGTGCGTGCGTGCGTGCGTGTGTGTGTGTGTGTGTGTGTGTGTGTGTGCAAATCAAATCTCTCAGTGTGTGTATGTCAGCTACTTGGGGCAGGGACGAAGCACTGAGTTTACAGAGAGGGTGCTGGATATATCAGGCTGGAGCCTAATATGGAAACTCATAAAGAAACATTCAGGAAATCTTAGCAGAATTAAAGCTGTGATACTCATTTTAATTGCCCATTGGTTGTTCTGTGATTGTTACAATAATTTTGCTTTTAATCAGAAAAGCTGTTAAAAAGGCATGATTCTGCTGTTCAGGGAGACAGGACCTTGATTTCCTAGTCTCCCATGTATGTGTCTTTCTTTGCAATAAGACATTATTATTTTCTGCTTAACTGCATTGTGTAAAAGCTATTTGGTACCATACCAATAAATATGTACACAGATAGATATACAAGTTGTAGAGTTATGCATCAAATCAAATTGTAAAAATATGTCTGTAGTCATTTCTTTATAGAAACGGGATAACCAAAAACATTTCTAAATGCCATAGAACCTATTGATCATACATGTTTGAATATTGTTTTATTGCATACCTTGTTCTTTTGCATTCATGATTGATACCAAATTCCCTCCAAAGCTCTTACATTCATTTCTTGCAACAAACCAATCAGCACGTTCCTCTAAAGTTTTTCCAAAGATTCCATAGCACTGGAAAAAAAAAACAGAAATAATACAGCATACTTTACTCTTGTACTTTTCATTGCCTGAACAAATGTTTACTGTTTCATTGTCTAGACATGTTTATTGTGTTCTGTCAGGAAACAAATCCTGGTTAGCAGAACAGGCATATAAAAAAAGTGATTTCTTTAAACTGTGTAGTCTGAAAAGAGATCCCTCATATTTTTGTGAATGTACTCATTGTTGATGTAAACTTTATTGGAAACAAACTTTTTTTTGTTAGATTATTATTTAGAAGTAATGGCACAAGACCAGACTGCCTTCTTCAGCACAAAAATTGTTAATGATATAACTAAAAAGTAACAATCTTACCATGTGCAAAATATATTAGGGTGCATGGGCACTGAATCTCAAGTCACAGTACATTTACATTTCTTAAAAATGAGTTTGGAGTCAGTTTTTGGATACTTGTTTACACAGATGTCTCATTTATACAGATCAGTACTACATAATTACTGATGTTGAATCACATTAGTCACATAAGTAATGATGGATTTCATTCTGAACAATGTCCTCATATACCCTGCAGTAACATATCCACATTCAGAGACAGCCCTAACATGGTGCTTTTGCATGACGCCATGCAACATCATGATATGCTGTCTCCCCTGTCATGCTGAATGCTATTGAGTCAATCCAGGGAAGAAACATATGCTAATTAGCTGTGTAATCTCCCCAGAACTGCCTGATATAAGGCATTTATGCAGCTGAGAGATTTAGAGACTCACTCAGCTAAGTAATTCAGCTATTGCTGACAGCTCATGGTAATGGACATGGTGCTATGATCATCCATTGTGGTAGAGGAAAATGCTTGGGAGTTTAGTGGTTAGGTGGTGTCAGAGGGGTACTTTTGTGTATGTGATGGTTGCAAAGATGCACATTTTTCCATCCCTTTCAATTTTCTGGTTTAAACACCCACATTTGTGCTTGTGTCCCACCTCTCCTGTAACTAGTCTAGCCCTGATACATATTTGCTGTATCCAGGGCTGTTTCTAATCTTCTGAGCCCTCCCAAACCTTTCTGTGGTGGAGGGAAGCCTTCTAGCTTATCAGTGGGAGTGGTCAGCACTGGGTAGCCTATCTACCACATGGGGAGTGGTTTCTGGCCCATAAATTGTAGTTTATTGCTTGTTTGCACAGTTTTTCCATCCCTTTCAACTTTATGGTTCAAAAGCCCGCATTTGCACAGGTTTGCACTTGTTTAAGCTTCGCTCAGCGACGCCGAGCTGAGGTAAACTATTACTGGTGCCAGAAAATCTGCTCTTTAGTTTTTCCCTTAGATCTTGCTAGTTCTTTCTCTCTTGCACTTCAAATAGCCTAATCACTTTGCATTTCAACAGGTTTTTGTAGCAATTATTATAGCACACCTAAGTGCGATCAGCACTAGTCATTCTTCATGGAAATAGCTCCAGTACTTGGTAATTGTGACCACCCCTCCTGGCATATTTAAAGGGCAGTTCCCTGTGCTTTCTCCTATTAACCTAGTGAACTTAGGCATTCTGAAGCAGTGTAGCAACTGCTTCATGTACACAGACAACCCTCTCCTCTTACCTCCCAACACTCAGACTTGTGAGAGATGCACTTATATCAGCAAATTGGAAGCTATGCACTCTCCAGCCAAGATCGGACTAGCTGGTCAAGTGGAGAAGGTCAACACCTGCACCACACCACATGGAACACATAGCCCTCCAGTACACCCACTATCACAGCTCTCACATAAAAACACAAACCACACAACCACCTTCATGGAGGCTCTTTATAGAAATTTACCCAAAGATCAGAAACCTCCAAGACAGAAACGTACTTGACCACCACAACACAGCAAAATCCACAGGACACATAGCTCACCTCCACACTGTGCTCCTCAACCTAAGCCCCAAGGCTAAAAACTTTGCCCAATACACTAATCATAGGTGACTCAATAGGGAGGCACATAGATGTCCCACTCACTAGGCTGAATAAGGAAAAAGTAACAGTCAGCTATCTGTCAGGTGCCAGAATCCGACACATAACACATGCACTCAGGTCACTCCACAACAAGTACAAGTATGACTCTGTCATTGTCCATGTGGGTGTGAATGACCTGAGATGCACCTCCCTGGACTACATGAAAAGAGACATGGTGAAGCCTAGGCTGGTATGACACTAGCCCTGAGCAGTATCCTCCCATCACCCAGAATGATACCGCAGAACAAACAAAAATTCATTGACTTCAACAATTGGCTAAGTTTCTGGTGTCATTCTAAGGGGATCCAGTATCTGTCTGCTTGGGATGACATGATTAACAGACCTCAATGCTTTGCCAGAGATGGCCTGCATCTGTCACTCCTGGGATTCTGGGTACTGGCTAAGGCTCTTGCCACCCCATAGTGCCTTTTTAGGCAGTGTTCCAAAGACCAAATTACCACCATAACAGCTATAAATAAATGCAATCTGAAGGTCATGCTGCTCAACGCTATAAGTCTAAATCTCAAAATGCACTCAATCAAAGCACTCCTCACAATGGAGAACATCGACATTTGTGCTGTAAAGGAGACCTAGTTTAAAGTGGCAGAAAGCACCCCTGTGCTACCAAGCTATAACCCATTCCACACCTTTCGGCCCCGAAACATGGACCGAAGCACCAAAGGCAGTGGTGTCTCCATATTTATAAAGGATATGCATACCTCCAGACTAGTAGCCCAGTATAACACATCTGAGATACTTCAGGTGCAACTAACATTGGGTAAGATGGTGATCCAGGTCATAGCCTGCTATAGGTCCCAAGCCATGTCCCTAGGCTGTCACTGCACATTCCTAAGCACCCTGGAATCTATCAAGGTCCAACCCAACACTCTCATATCAGGAGAGTTCAGCTACCCCTCCATCAACTGGGAATACTACTCAAGCACCAATACACTGGCCTAACGCTTCCTGGAATTCATCAATTCCAATGCCCTGGACCAGCTCGTTCTGACTCAGACTAGAGGAAGCAACACATCCTTGACCTGGTTATTACTAACATGGGTGACTGTTGCTCTACACCAATAGTCAATCCCTTCCTGGTCAGAACCGACCATAAGCTAATCACCATGGAAATCCACATCTCACCCACACCCCCCGCAAAGGTAACTACCTTGAAAAATTTCTCCAAAGCTGACTTTGGACTCCTAAAAACAGAGATGGCTAACTTCACAGTACTCATGCCAATGGAAAATAGCTGCATGACTGCCAAATCATACACCAATGCACTGTACGAACATGTACAAAAATGCATGGAACTAGCCATACCCAACAGAACCAAGACGCTCTCCTCCAAAAAAACGGAGCCAATCTGGTGGTCCCCTGTCATTAATAAACTCTACAACAGAAAGAAGAAACTGTTTCAGAAAAAGGTGAAGTCCCAAGACTGGAAAAACTCCCTTATTAGCCTCAACAAAAAGTTGAGGTCCCTCATCAAATCCTCTAAAGCCAGCAATGAAGGCAGAATTGCAGCAGACACTAAAAACAATCACAAAGCCTTCTATAGTTATAGAAAGAACCTCCACAGCAATACCCAGATATTCTCTGAGTTACTGCGCAATGGTACCTCCAATACTGAGCCAACAGATATTGCCAACTTTACCCACCCCCCCAAAGGACCAAACACAATACCGGAAGAATGCCAGGCACCCAGCATTACTGCAGCACAGGTTAAAGCTGCATTGTCCAAGGCCAAGAATACAGCTTCCATGGGAACCGATAATATCCCTGGCTGTGTTCCACATGAACTACAAAGTGAACTTGCACCACATCTATATGCCCTGTTCAGTCACAGCCTCACCTTAGGCTTTGTCCCTACTGAATGCTCACTGCTAGAGTTATCCCTCTCCATAAAGGGGAAGTGACTACAGACCCTTGGAATTATTGCCCCATTAGCCTAATGAGTCTGATATTTAAAGCTGTAGAGTGTATCATCATGGACCTGATTAACAAAGATATAGGAAATCTCCAAACTCTGGACCCCACACAGTTTGGCTTTGTGAAAGGGAGATCATGCCTGCTCAACCTGGTTGACTTCTTTGAGTCAGTCACCAGGACTGTGGATGAAGGTAATGCAGTGCATACAGCCTACCTCGATCTGGCCAAGGGCTTTGATACCATTCCACACTCGGGAATTATTAATAAACTCACCAAACTAGGCATCAACCCCTATATCACTAGGCGGGTTGCAAATTGGCTCACAGATAGAACCCACAGTGTGAAAGTAGTGAACTCCAAGTCAGACTGCCGACCAGTCACAAGTGGAGTCCCACAGGGATCAGTCTTGTGTCCTCTCCTGTTAGGCATCTAATTCTCAGAAGTCCAGACCAAAACAAAGGGACTCTGGCTGACCAAGTTTGCAGATGACTACAAGCTGAGAGCCATTATTAACTCCCCAAGTGATGCAGACATCCTACAGAAAGGTCTCACTGAGACCATTGACTGGTGTTGAAACCATGGCCTTAAGCTTAACTCCAAAAAATGCGTCATCATCCCTTTTGGTAAAAACTCAGTTCCCACTAATTACCACATCGATGGGAGCCCAGTCATTATAAGAGATCTGGGGGTGCAGGTTGACAGCAACCTCTCCTTCGACAACCACATTGCCACTGTGGTCAGAAAGTCCTTCTGTGTGGCACATCTCATTACCAAGGGTTTTGCATCCAGGAAGAAAGAGGTCATTGTCTCTCTCTACTCTTCCCTCAATAGTCCAATCACCTACACTGACAGACTCAAAAGACTCCATCTAGTAGAAGCAGTGGGAACTACTCTCAGGTGGCACGCTGCCAGGGCACTTCTATGGGCTAAGCTTGTAAAGGCTCCAGGGCCATTAGCCTAGTACACACCTATGAATCTATGAGTATAATGCCCCATTTGGCATGTACCTTGCTAGACACTTGCATCAGCTGGAGAGGCCACAGAAGTACCTCACGAAGAGGATCTTTGGCATTAAACACATGTCCTACATGGACAGACTCAAAAGACTCCAGCTGTTCTCTGTCTCACATCACCTACTCAAAGGTGATCTCAGCTTAACTTACAAAGCCATGTCTGACCCAGCTCTGTTAGAAATGCTACATCTAAACAAATCCCAATCCCTCTGCACCACAAGCTCCAGAGACCTCAACCTCATTTCCACAATCAACGGAACATGCTGGAGGGACAGGTTCCTCACCAAGAGACTGCCCATGCTCTGGAATAGACTTCCCATACATGTCAAGCAGAGCACCTCGCTGTCCCTCTTCAGGAGAAATCTTGATGAGTGGATGGGTAATAGAAAGTTCACCCCAGGGATCACTCCAGTGACTCTACTCGATAGATGCACTGGGAAATAACGTTGGGTGGCATGATGCCAGGTCATTTCTATGGGCTAGGCTTGTAAAAGCTCCAGGGCCATTAGCCTAGTACACACCTATGAACCTATATGCATCATCAATGTGAACTTACACTTGGGATACATACATGTCTTCTGGCACTGCAGCTGAGGATATTTAGAAAGATTATTCCTTCTAACTGGAACAGGCCACCTGTTAGTATCGGAAATTAACTAGATCTGTTTATCTTTAAGAAAAAGCTTAAAATACACATAACTGACTATTACAAATGTCAGTGCTACAAAGACAATGGCTGATTTGAAATGCATTTACCTCATCCAAAGCCAAAATGTAACTTATTTAATTTTTTACTTTATCTCTGTTATTGTACACCTTTGATGGATGCATTTATTCATATGTTCATGAAGAGACTGGTAATATTACTTGTAGTGTCGTTTTTACTTTTATTTTATATGTTGCATGTGCTTTAGGTCTAGGTCACGGCTAAAAAGGACTTTCTTACCACTTCACTTATCTTGTTATCAAATAATAATAAATAAATAAACTGAAAAAAAAAAGTTACTCTCAGAGAGAACCACCTTTTCTGCTTTGTTGACTAAAGGATTTAAGTGTTATATTATAATTTGTTTCCCCTAAGCTTAACTACATAGTCAGTCTCTTCTAGACCTATATATTCAAACACATAATACCTGAAGATCTTGTTTATGCATACAAAGTACCATCTCAATTGCCCTTAACATAACGAGTATAAATGTATCAGTCTCAGTCTTTTGGTAGTCAACTACTTGCCACTTCTGTAATCCTCTTTGTAAATAGTCCCTGTATTCTATCTGTTCTGCACAGGATTTAAATTCTTGGTAGATTCTAGACCAAATTACATTATTCTAGTAATCACATTAATGCTAGATGTGTACCCTTATCAATCAGTTCCTGTAGGTACATGTCTTGGAAGGGCCACCATTTTAATTCTTGAATTTAATATATTCTGGTTGATGTGTCCCACAAAATTAATTTTAGCATCAATAGTAATGCCTAAATCATTGAATTCTGTTGCACATTTGTATTTCCTTACTCTCAAAACTAGTTGATTCATCCATCAGGCACATATTTGTATATCATATAGGCTCATGAACCATAGGTTTTATTTCAAAGAGGCACCAGTTCTGTACTTCAGCAACTTGATTTAAAACACACTAACACAAATGCACACTTTATTATTTATGTTTTGGTAGATACAAGCAGCATGCATTTGTCATATGTCTCAATGGATTTTCGACTCTATCAGTGGTGCATATGAATGACATGCAATAAATCATAACCTCTAATTAAGGATAACACATGCACAACAAAAAAAGACATTGGAATCAGCAAGCCAACCACATGTGCACTGACTCCATCAAGGGCTTATGGGAACATAGGAACAATAATGGGCAAGTGAACACAGGGGACCATAAGAGGCCTAACCATATACATCTTTAAGTAGACACATTAAAAGTTTCTGCTACCCTTTCTACAAGTACTCAGTAGTGTCCACCTCCAAAATTAAGCAGGGCCATACACGATAATCCTGGTATACATTTTTGTCTACCCATTCAATTGTAAAGTCTAGCCATCAAGCAGACAAAGTAGTACTTTGCTTGGCCCATAGTGGTAATTTATTCCATAAGTTGGGAATTTAATGAGTTAATTACCTATCCTTTCAATGAGTCTTGTTTTTTTGTTGGTATAAATTTAGGTCTCTAACATGGGTGTTTACAAAGTCATCATTTCCTTGATGAAATAGGTGGTCAACAGAATTGGGTCTTTCAAGACTCAAAAAGCAAGACAAGGGTCACTATGGAGAAGGTGGTGGACCTACTGAGTACAAGGAGAGGTTATTAGTCTAGCAGGATAGTGGAAGGATTTAAGGCCTTTATTTTTTTAAGTTAAAAAGCACTGAGGCCTTTCCAGCTGACTGATACGCTTAGATTTGCACATACCAAAACAGGCATTATATTCGACAATGGTTCCGATAAAGGAAAAGTATAGTTATAAGATAACTTCTTTGGCTTTTGAAGATATTCCCTTAGAAATTAACCAAGTCACATAGAAGGATTTCCTGACTTTGGTGGAAAAATGATGATTAAATGAGAAAGTTGTCTACATTAAGTTCCCGGGTCTCTTATGACCGCATCTGTTTGAAATGGTGTACCCCTTTTAATATATGAAGTGGGAGCAGCATTTTTGCTGAACACTAGTGAACTACACTTTTTTGCATTTAGCTTTTAGTGTTTTCAGTACACCAAGATCACACATATTCCTTTAGTGTCAGCGGATGAGTGCTAAAAATCACTAGTTTGCAATCATCAGTGATCTTGACAAATCACAATTAGGCATATTAGCTTGGATGAATGCAAAATAAATGATAAACAGTAGTGGGCCCAGCACAGATTGTTGCAGTATTGCTCTAGTTACAATTTTATATTCAGAGAAGATAACAGAACCTTCCACTACTTGAAATTTGTTGGAAGTCCAGTTTCCAATCAAATGGACAACACAACACAGAGATTTAAAGTAAGTTTGTCTCATGTTTCAGTTAATACCACTATGAGATATAATGTCAAAAGCCTGAGCCAGGTCAAGATAAGCAGACTGCACAATGTATCCAATGTCCACAGCCTCTGTGACCTTTTCAAAGAAGTATACTGTGTTCAGGAGATGGGGCCTGCCCTTCACAAAACCAATCTGAGTGAGATCTAGATGCTTTAAGTCACCTCTGTCTGCATAAAAGAATTTTGTTATAGTATGTTAGATGGCATTATGTATAAGACTGATGAGGCTGATGGGCCTATGGGTACCTAAGTCTGTAGAGGGTCTACTATGTGTACAGGAGTCGCATTTGCTATTCTCTGGGCATCTAGGACAAATCCTGTGGACAGACTGAAACTGAACAGTTTAAGTACAGGTTTAGATCAAGGGTACTTGGTGCTAATGAGAATGCAGTCTGGTATATTATCTGGTCCCACAGAAGCATTATTTATAGCCTCAACAGCAGTTCTAAGCCTTATTTCGGGTTGATTATAGGGGGGAACTACATTTTCAAGGATTATGAGTAGAACAATGTGAGTAGGTGGAGTAAAGTTAAGATGAAATGTGTCTGTTAATATACTGGCAATATATCCTTGGCATTGGAATGTGTGCTATTATTATGAATGAGCTCAGTGCATTGCTGGTCATTATTCCTTAATTTCCTGATATAACTGAAGAAAGATGTGTGATTTTTTTGGTAATTGTAACAACCTTAAGTTCATACTCTGCTTTGCATTTTCTAATTTCCTAGTTGACATGTTTCGGTCTGGATTTGAGGTAAGGGGATAGTGATTTCTTACAACTTTTCATTAGTTTCCTTCTTTTCTAATACAACTTATTAATACAGGAATTTCACCAGGCAGGTTTATTCCTGAATTTACCATTATACTTAGTGCAGATGGATACAGACTCGTCTATGCAGCATTTTATTGGAGGTAAATGTGATATCCGTCTTATTCCTATGATATCGTTGGTAATTTTGTGTCTTCTACAAGCTGAAGGTTTACCTCGGAGAATTCCCTAAAGATGCTTTCATTTGGTAATGAGGTGTTACCATTAAGCCTGACAGGTTTAGTTAGGGATGAGGAGATGATTAGTGGGCTACAGGCACAGGTTAGGTTGGTAAGGACCAGGTCAAGGATATTAGAGCCTTTAATGGGCAGTTTTATGACTTGCTCTAGTGCAATGAAATAAATAATGTCTCAGAAACAATAAGCATACCCAATTTTTGAGATATGGGTGTGTCAGTCAATGCTTGTGTAAATGAGTCCCCTAGCAAGAAAGTATTTGGTTTGATATTTAAACCCTCAATGGTATTAAGTTAACTGCCATGACCTCTGAGGGATACTGATGTGGACCCTTAACTAGAAATGAAGTAATGGCTGTATTCAAAGGCTTCAAGTTACGGTTGTGGGCAATTTGACATGACGTGCCACTGTTTCTGACAAACACAGACAGTCCCTCACAGTTACACAAGGGCCTGAAGGTGTGATAAGTGCTAAATCCTAGTACAGACAGAGTGCTGCCATTACACTCAGACCATGCCTCAGTGACTACTACAATAAATGTGCTCGAGTTCCTGGAGGCGATCAAGTTCTCCAATTTTTCTGTTTGAATTTCTAGCAAGGAGCAGTGTCACCATGGTGCTGTCTGAATATGTGGTAGGATTACAAATGTGAGACATATTTTAGGATCAGTTAACTACTATGCACATGTGGCCATAGCAACTATGTGTGTGTGTGTGTGTGTGTGTGTGTGTGTGTGTGTGTGTGTGTGTGTGTGTGTGTGTGTGTGTGTGTGTGTGTGTGTAGGGGGGGGCACATTTGTATGGGTGTAACTGTCTGTCTGTTTGTCTGTGTGATGTCAGCCCCATTACTGACTGCTATATTGCATTGACAGAAGAGTACTGCACATGTGATGCAAATGGCTATATGTCATGTAACTGTACATGTTTATTTATTTTTCATTTACATATGTTTACCAGGAAAGTCTGACAGGGCAAATAAGCCCTTTTTCAGTGGAGGCTGGGAAGAAAAACTCCACAAGAAATAATAACAGTAACAGATATGCAACATACACAGAAATAGACAGGTAATGTTTAGCATTACATGCAAAGTAAGGATAAATAAAGCAAATAATTATGAAATAACAAGTATGTTTGGTAGCAAAATAGTCAGCACTATGTGAAATTAAGTAGCAGTACCTTAGCTCAGATATAAGTATGTACATTTTGTCAAAAGGAGAGTGGAAGATTTAAAAATGAGACATAATCGCTAACATGTATGTTTTCATAGGATAAATAGTTTAAGAATAATTTAGCCTGGGAAACAGCAGGGCCATAGCCAAGACTCAAGCAGAGACATTTAGTATAGCATGTAAATAGCTGTCATAAGGCTCAGTTTACAGCAATACCACTGTGGATATGCTTCCAGCCTTCGTTAGATGTTTATTTAGACAGCCTTGTGGAAGGGATGTGGTGACATATCATACAACTCCCTGAACTAGTCATTTAGATATCTATAACTATGCATATAGTATATCACACCTCTTTGCCCATTTTACATGCCAATGTGCTAGCATATCACATTATAGAACATAACTTAACCTTAACTGTTAAGTAAGAATGTCATGGGCTTTTTACATCAAAATAACAATTTCATGTCACAGATCATTGCAATAAATGGATCTACTTTGAAACATAGAAGCCCATATAACCAAACATCTTTTCCAGACAAGAAAATTATGAAAACTGAAATTCCCAAATGGTCATGTTTTCCTGGGGTGTTGGGATCGCACTACAGTGGAGAAAAGGGTATGTTGGACAAGTGTTTACTTACCCTGGGAAAACTTCACAGATGGGGAATTTCAGTTTTCGCAATTTTCATCTCTGATAAATGACAGTCAGTTATATGGGCTTCGATGTTTCAGAGTAGGCTCCAATACAGCACTTCAATCCTTGGTAGCATAGTCACATCTGAAACTTTTCATATAGCTTTCTAGTTTCTTCAGCGGACTTTCAAATCTTCATAGATTACTACCAGGCTAACTGCCCGTGTGGGATATTATAAGCCTAGCCAATTACCCCATGTCAGAATCAAACCCTGCACATTGTGTCTATAAGGTAAACACTTAAAACCATTATGCCAACCTCCCACACTGAATATTTGATAGTCCTATGTTTCTGGACATTTAGAATTCCCTTTTGATGAGCTGCAACTTTTCTTGGAGACATAACTTCTGGAGCATCTCTCTCTAACTCTTTCTGCAGTCTGAGGAAGTCCAGGGTGACGAAAGTGCTTACCGTTTGATGTGAAGAATAAAGTGGAACTTGGTTTTATTTTGGCTCTCTTTCCAGTTTTTATTCTAGTTTCTTACCTTCCGAGATATTAGAATTGTTTTTGGTCTTTCTGATAAGCGTTGTTACAATCTATATTATTCTGAAAAAGTAGTGGCTGTAACACATCTGGCTGTTCTTTATTAAATTTCAGTGCATTTGTCTCATACAATGTATTTCTGAACAACTTTTCATCTTCTCTTTAAATAATATAGGTCTTTGGGTCAGCAAGCTGTCAACTTTTTCAGCTGCAGGCTGCAAATATTTCCATGGCTTTTGTATTTTTGTGTTTTTCTACAGCCAGCAAATCTGTCTGGAATTTGTATCATAGTAGTATTTCTGTCCCTAGTGGTTTCCTCTAATTTGCACTGATTTTCAGGTATCAGTTGTTGTTGTTGTTGTTTGTCTTTCGGCTTTTTTCCGGTAAGGGGTCGCCACAGCGGAACTCCGGTCCGCTATATGATTGGCAGTAGATTTTTACGAAACGCCGAGGTGCCACCTTGACACCCAACCTTCAATGAAGGCACGCCTATTTATGCATGCATGTCTTTTGAACGCTACCCAACCGCGGGGAGGACATGCAGACTCCACACAGAAGGCACTACCAAGCCAAGCCGAGAATCAAACAGGAGAACCTCTTGCTGTGAGGTAACAATGCTACTGCCGTACCACCGCAGCAAAATGTAGCTAAAGTAGATAATTTACTTTTCAGCTTTCTGCCTTATAACATTTGAGCTGGTCAGAGATTGTGCCCAAGCAATGACATAATCTTACATTCCAAATTTATGAGATAATGGTCCTCATAGCCTTTTTTACTTGTTCTTCTCAATGGATTATCTTTTCTCTGCCTGGTTAGTTGTTTGCACTTGTTACCATTCATCACAACTGAATGGATTAGATTTCATACTACTTGAAATCCCACTATAAATTTTAAAGCACCAGTCACACTTATGAATGTTGTGACTGTCAGTTTGATTATTTAAGAGGACGTAGAATAATAATGTAAACTTATGAGATGCATGGATTCTATGAACTGTTACACATCTGTGCTAAGTTGACTCAGTGTGTAAAGATATGACTTCCATTTCTGATCAATACTTCACATACATTTCACTTTACTTACTATTCCAAAATGTGATTCATGCATGCCCTCAAGCATTTGTCTTTTCAGTAGGCCATTATTTTCTCAGCTTTAAACATTAAGCCCTAGGAATGACTTTCTTTTCTTACAAATTATTTTTGTTCAGGGCAGCCACTCACTGTAACTTTCTTCAGTAATGTCTTTTTTGCATTAATGTTGATTTAGCTCTAATTTTTTTCTTCTCTTTCTTTGTTTACCACAGTAATGTCCTATGAAATTCTAACCTCCTTCTAAAAATTCTTCATGTCTTCATGTAAACTTTACTAAACATTCCCTACTCAGTATCTGTAAATATATAAAGACACAGATTCATTTGGGTGTAAGGGCAGCAGATCATGGGTTTAATTCTCATAGGTTTAATCAGAATTCAGGCAGAATGCCATCAAGGAGCACAGCTTCATTGAACTCAAGATCATAAACATTATCACCCATTGAATTATCAAATCTATTTTTAAAATGTTTTAAGTCAGGTGATAACTGTATATAAACTGATGTATGATTCCATAACCTCAGAATTACTTGAGTGATATAATTATGTCTCAAAGAAGTTCTGCTCTTTGATATACTAAAGTTTAAATGATCATGCCTATGTCCATGAATGTTATTAGAAACTGAGCTATTATAAATTGCTTCAACATATGATCATTAAAAATTCAATAGGAATAATAGCTTTACCCCTAGTATACCTATAATAGAGATTAAATGACAAACTACACCGACACCCAGAATATCAATGTAATAAGATTGAAACAACAAATGGTTACACATTCTCTGCATGCTCCAAGGATTACCCTGGAACAAACTAAACCAAACAGAAATGTTTTATGGGGAGGAGCAAAACCTCCTATATCCCCATGCCCCCTGTTAATTATATATATTAATTCCTATTGTATAATCCCCAAAAAAAAGATATATTCCCCTACATGGGGGTTATCGACCTAACACATTTTGTTGACCATCTGTTTGCATTAAATAAACAGATGCTGGTATAGCTGGTCATTTGATTAGCTGCCTCCAATCATCTATAGCTATATATATATATATATATATATATATATATATATATATATATATATATATATATATATATATATATATGTATATATATATATATATATATATATATATATATATATATATATATATATATATATATATATATATATATATGTGTGTGTGTGTAAGTGTATATATATATATATATATATATATATATATGTATATATATATATATATATATATTTATATATATATATATATATATATATACACACACACACACACACACACATATCTATATATACTTATATATATATATATATATATATATATATATGTATATGGCTCCACTTCATTTCGTCAAAAACACATAGGAAGGTATGAGGGCATACTGGGGGCTGTGGGGGACGTAGCCTCCCACTTATTTTAAATGTTTTAAACCATAAACATGGATACTTACAAGTACAATGAATAACTGTTTCCAGAAGACAATATATAGCCAAACTATGTGGGGGCTATGCCCCCCACACCCCCTTACTATATATACAAACTCCAGGTAGTATAATGTATAGTAAGTATGGGATGTTTAGGGAGGGAGATGGCAGTGGCAGGACCAGTGACTTTTGAAGTACTCTTTAGTGGCTGTCTTAAATTGTTTACAATGTGTAAGGGTCCTGATTTCTAGTGGAAGCTTATTCCCCGCAATAGTGGGGTGATAACTATACATGTAACATCCAAATTTAGACTTGGGTTTGTAGATTTGTAGTAGGTCTTGGGTAGAGCTTCAGAGTGGTCTGTAAGGAGAATAATTGGAGATTAGAGGGGATAGTGTAGGGCAGTAGGAAGGCTGGTATAAGATAGAATGAATGATCTGGAGCTGATAGAGGAGAAGCTGGTGGGGTAATTCAAGCCAGTTTAGATGTTTTAGAGAGAGACAGTGATGAGATTTGTAGGTTTGTTGAGCAACAAATCTAGCTACCTTGTTGTAGGTAGATTCGAGTTTGGTCAGAAGTGATGAGTTACAATTTGTGAGAATGTGAGAGCTGTACATTAGACTGGGTAGAAGGTAAGTAAGAGAGAGAGTTAGCTTGGCTTCAGAAGTAAGGAATTTCTTGTTACAATAAAGGAGCCCTGGTTTTGAATGCATCCTCTTGATACAGTTACTGACTTGTAAGTCAAATTTAAGCTGATCATCAATGGTGACACCTAAGAGCTTGGTGCTGGATTCTACTTGAATGGGAGTATTATTAAGGGACAGTATGGAGAAGGAAGGTTTATATTGTTGAGTTTATTAGGTGTGAAGAGTAACAGCTTTGTTTTTTTAGGGTTAATGATGAGCTGGTTGTTGGGCGAGCCATGTTTCAACTGAATTGAAAAATGCTTGAGTAGTTGAGAAGAGCTCAGAGGGAGAGTTGGCTAGGGTGATGACTGTTGAGTCATCTGCATATTGCACTAAGGATGACTAAGGGCATGAGGGATAGCGTGCATTAGTAAAGATATTAAAAGGTAAAGACCCTATGCTAGACCCTTGAGGTACACCCATTTTTACAGGGAGAGGAGGGGAGAGTGCAGAGTGCTATCTCACTGATTGAGATCTATCAGTGAGGTAGCTGAAGAACTATGAAACAGTAACAGAGGAGAAGTTGAGATTATGCAGTTTGTGCAGCAGAAGAGAGTGTGAGACAGTGTCAAAAGCTTTTGGGATGTCCAAGAATAGGCAAGAAGTAAGTCTATGGTTGTACATGGCTAGTGAGACAGTGTTCAGGAAGGATAAAGGAGCTGTAGTGGTGCTGTGTTTGGTTCTGAAGCCATGTTGAGTGGGTGTTAGCAGATTTTCCTGTTTAGATACTGCATAACTTGTTTATGAACACATTATGAATGTATATATACATATACACTATCTATATATATATATATATATATATATATATATATATATATATATAGGTCAACTTTGACTCATCAAAATAATGGGTCCGGTTTCATGAAAGTGCATTTCGCTGGAAATGCACTTTCACAAAACTACAGTTCACCAAACTTGTTGGAGATCGCAGTACAGTGGGGATAAGAGAGTTTTCCCTTTTCCCCTCTGTAGTGCGATATCGGAGTTGGTTTATATTAGTAGCGGGGGTGACGGGTGCAGGGAGTGCTTGCCCTCTGTATAATTTAGTGTAGTGTATTTCTTTTATTGTTTTTTATGCATTCAGTGAACTGTAGTTTTGTGAAACCAGACTAGCAAAGCTGAGTTTCACTGAAACGTTATTTCAGTCGGTCAAAGTAGACCCATACACATATATATATATATATATATAGATATATATATAGATAGATATATGTATATGTATATATATATATATATATATAGATATATATAGATAGATAGATAGATCTTCTTTGAAAGCACAAACTTTCAAAACTTGTAACTTCATATGGTCAAGACCATAACATCAAAGTTTTGAAAGTTTGAACCTTCAATAATAAAAATAAAAACATTTTTTTTTACATTTATGCATGGGGGACAACCCCCTGCAGTCCCACACCCCCTGCTAATTAAATATACCAACTCCAAATAGCAGTACAGTAAAGAGAACAGTACATTTCCCTTTCTGAGCTCTCCACCGATCTGCATTTAAACTGTTTGAAGTTTCAAAACTTCAATCTTTGGAATGTTGGAGGAAATCATAGCACCCGGACTAAACATAGATAAACATATGGAGGACATCCAGAGTCTGCACAGAAAGCACCCCAGCTTAGAACCGAACCAAGAAGCCTCTCATTGTGAGATGACCATGCTATCCACTGGCTCACTGGGCCACCCTAAACAGCTGTGTCACCCTTTATGTTTGTGTTATGTAAAGTTCCTTGTCAGGTCTGTATTTCTCCTTCATATTACATTTATACAAATTAAATAACATTTTCTGTAATTCTGGCAGTGTTTTGTACAAATGCATTTTTAATATATTTTGCAAGGGTTTAGAATCTGGTTCCATCTAAACTTCTTTACTATAGACATATTCATGCAAATTCTCAGATCCAGCCACTCTTCCTAACATTTACCTTACTAACTCAGTATACCTTTCTTTAGGATGGGGATCTTTGTTCTTCCATGGCATCATCCTATGGCTCCCTACCCAATGCCACATTTCCAACTACATGTCAAGTCCTAAACCTCCAAACTTCCTTTGACAGGACTGGGTCCAGACAGGATCTTAAGGGCTTCCTTGAGTCTGGCCATCAACATCCATTGGGGAGAGATTATTTGATCTACCTCATTATTTCTTCTCTCCCTCCCTCCCTCCCTCCCTCATGGTTCCCATGATAGTGTCTGAAGGGCAGGCTTGCAATGACATACTGCATTTCACCCCACCTCATAGCAGGTTAGATATGTCCCCACCCTATCCCCACTTTGACTATACCTCACAATTGTGATTTCTCCACCTACCATGAGGGATCATCACATGAGATGCTCACATAACCTCCCTCCCTCCATTTATGGTAATTCCCATCCCTCCCTGCCACTCTGTCAGTCACCTGTGTCACTAATCAAATGTATGTCAGATGGCAGTAGTCAAGGTTTTATACTTCTGCATCACCAGAGTCTCTGCAACTGAGAATTCTTCTTAATGCAGCTGGAAAGACTGTTGATCCACAAATCTGCTACTGAATTTCATCCAGATCCTCCTGAAGCCATATAGAGAGGTATATCTCCTAAGGGTAACAATATTCACTTGGCTATAGCAAGTATATAATGCAGCTGAACTCCTTACTAACCTCCACCCATTTTTCCATAAAAGAGGTAAAACATTGTTTAGCTAGATAAGTATGACCTGTGTTGCTCTGTCAAATGTCTGAACCAGGCCATCTCCAGAACACTTTGTCTGGGAACGCATTCATCTGGGTGGATAGATCAGTGTTAGAGAAAATAAGCAAGAATCTGTAAAGGATGTATGCTCATGCTGTCTCAGCAAGTATGAAATATATTGGTATGACAGCTAGATCAGCAACAATGGTAATGCATAACTGCTAAAGTGCATCTTTCTGAATGAGAAGCATGATAACATTTGATATGTTAGTCAGAATACTGCCTGCACTTGGTCATTGAGTTCAATCACATAGCCTGTACTCATTCTACCAATGTTTTGCAGGATGACACAGATCAGCTTTCCTGAGACATTGTTATATACTTTCTCAAAGTCTAGGAATGCCCATCAGATGGTTATGAAAGCTAACTTTCACTTAGTGCCTCACTGCTGTTTTTCTGCTGTGTTTAACATTTCTGTAGTGTTTTCTGCCTAAAATAGCATAGCTAGTAGCTGTAGCATAGTTTCCCACCATACCTCCCTACTGGTGTCTTGTTCTTATACTTGGTGGCTTTGCAGTTGCCTGCCCCAAGTGCAAATTTGATCTGAGACACTTCTCCCTGTCCAGTGTCATTAACTCATTCTACCTAATACAGAGAGAACATTTTGGAAGGCCAACCCCCTTAATTTCTTAACCTTGAATTATCTACTTTCTCCCTTTACACTTTACTAAAAGGAAAAAAAAAACCTTTATTCAGCTGCTTTTACGGTATGTGTGTTTCCTCCTACTACTCTAGCACTTCATCTTTGTTTTTCTGCTATTTGTTCTCTAAAGCGTTCAATTGCATCTTCTCTGCTGCATTTATTACTGCTTGTTTTTAGCCTGTTTAAATTTTAAGTGTTATTCTAAGCCTCTTAGTTTTCATTTAAGCACTTGGGCTTTAGACCTACCCCTTAGCTCTCCCTGGCCTCTCTTCCTCAGATTTTGACAAATATGGATGGACAATTTCCTACAGTTTCTCCTGCTAACCTGGTTGATATGGGCATCCTGAGACAATGTAGCAACTGCCTCATGTACACGGACAATCATCTACTACTACCACCTAGGAACACAATTTGTGAGAGATACAATTACATAAAGAAGCTAGAGTCTAGGCTCTCTCCCTCACAAGCCAGTATATCTGGCACTGAGAAGGTTCTCAACACAATCACTACACCTCAAACACCACCCACAACTATACAACACACACCCACTCATGCGGAGGTTCTCAACAAAAAGAAACCCAAACAAAGGAGACCTCAGAGGCAAAAATATATGAGAACTCCACAACCCTCCACATCACATACCATGCATAGTCCACACACCAGTGTCTCGCAACCACTAAGGCCTAAACATAAACCCAACATATTAGTCATATGAGACTCCATTGTGAGACACACAGATGTGCCTCTCACCGAGCTGGATAAGGAGAAAGTCAGGGTTAGTTGTTGTCAGGTGCCAGAATCTGCCATATCACACATGCACTCAAGTTTCTCAACAACAGGTACTGTGACTATGTCATAGTCCATATTGATGTGAATGACTTGAAACATACCTCCCTAGACTATATGAAGAGAGACATGATTGATCTTGCTAAATATGTGTCCCAGGGAGGTTTGTCCCTAGCCTTAAGCAACATTCTACCATCACCCAGAATGATGCTTCAATACAAACAGAAAATGATTGACTTTAACAATTGGCTTAGTTTCTGTTGTCATTCCAGGGGGGTCCAGTGCCTGACAGCCTGGGAAGATATGATCGACAGACAACGATGCTTTGCTAGAGATGGCCTACATTTGTCTCACTTGGGCTTCAGGCTTCTGGCAAAGGCCCTTGCCTCCTCCATAGTGCCTTTTTGAGGAAAAGTCATGAGGTTGATACTACCGACATAAAAATCTCAACAAAACGCAAATTAAAAGTCATGCTGCTAAATGCTGGGAGTCTAAACATGAAACTGCACTCATTGCAAGCATTGTTAACCCTGGAAGATGCTGACATTTGTGCAGTCACAAAACCTGGTTCAAAGATGCAGAGAGCAGCCCAGCCTTACCTGATTACTCATCCTATCATACATTCAGACCCCAAAATGTGGGCAACAAAGCCAAAGGAGGTGGAGTTTCAATATATATTAAAGACACACACATACCTCCAGGCTGGTGAAACAGTATGATGCACAGGAGACACTCCAGGTGCAGTTAACCATTAATAAGACCCCTGTTCAAATTATAGCTAGCTACATGCCCCCAAATTTGACTCAAGATGCCCACTCCACCTATGTTGACCTCTTCATATCTATCAAGATTCAACCCTTTACCCTGATCCTGGGTAACTTTAATTACCCAACCATAGACTGAAAAAACTACTCATGCCAGAACACAAATGGTCAGAGATTCCTTGATTTTATCAACACAAATGCCTTGGAACAGCTAGTCAATACCCCAACAAGAGGTGATAATATCTTGGACTTGATATTAACCAACATGAGTAACCACTGCAGTGCCCCTACAGTATCATCCTCCCTGGTAAGATCCGACCATAAAGCGATCACTTTCAAAGTCACCATCTCCCCTGACTCCCTCTAGCTAAGGTCAAAGAAAAAAATTTCTCCAAAGTTGATTACAACCTCCTGAGGGATGGTATAAACAGCTTCACAGGCCCCTTCCCCACTGTAGGAACTGACACCAATGTCCAAATCTACACCGAAGTACTATACAAGCATTTATATAGATGCATGGAATCAGGAATACCTGACAGGACAAAATTATCCTTCGCAAGGAAGAGTAAACCTGTCTGGTGGACATCTGCAATAAATAAACTATATAACAAAAGGAAACATTGCTGTCCAGGACCAGGAAGGAGCAGGTGCCCAAGTGGAAGCAATCTCTCCTTAGCTTGAACAAGCAAATAAGAGCACTAGTAAAATGCTCTAAAGCCAACTTCGACTTCAAATTGGTCACACCTACTAGAGACAATCATAAGGCCTTCTTCACATATGTCCGCAATCTCAAAGGAAGCACACACATCTGTTCAGAACTGGTGGTCAAGGACACCACATACACAAATACAGTAGATATAGCCAATCTACTAGCTGACAGATTCAGCAAAAACTTCTCCCCTCTGACCTCCCATCAGTAAATCAGGACATCCCCAGTACCTGCCCCCACCCTTTATCGATAGGGAACTAGTCATCATTGCCCTCTCAAAGGCAAAAAATACAGCCTCCATGGGACCCAATAACATCCCAGGCTACATCCTACATCAGGCATGAACTTGCAGCACCATTAGGTACCCTGTTCAACCAAAGCCTGAGTACCGGCTTTGTCCCAGCCAAGTTGAGGACAGCCACTGTCATCCCTTTATCCAGGAAATTATAGACCCATCAACCTAACTAGCATGATCTACAAGGCCATGGAATGGATTATCATGGACCTCATTAACAGGGACATTGGCAACCTCCAAACACTCGACCCCACACAGTTTGACTTTGTCAAGGGGAGATCATGTCTGTCAAATCTGGTCGACTTCTTTGAGACAGTCACCAAAGCCATGGACGAGGTTAAGACGGTGCACACCACCTACCTTGACCTGGCCAAAGCCTTCGACACTATTCCCCACTCAGGCATAACAGATAAACCCTCTCAGCTAGGCATCAATCCATATGTTACCAGATGGGTAGCAAACTGGCTCACTAATAGAACCCACCTGATCAAAATAGGGGAAGCCACCTCAAGCAGTAGACCCATAACGAGCGGCATACCCCAGGGATCAGTCTTGGGGTCTCTGTTATTTGGGATATACTTCTCTGAGGTGCAGGCCAAAACCAGTGAGCTATGGCTGACTGAGTTTGCCAATGACTGCAAGCTGGGTGCAGTCATCAATTCCCCAAGTAATGTGGATGTCCTCCAAGAGGATTTCATCCAAACAAATGACTGGTGCCAGAAACATGGCCTCAAGCTGAATGCCAAAAATGCATCATCATCACTTTTGAGGAGAGTGATGTCCCCACATGTTATCACATTAATAACAATGTCCTAGGTACACAATCAGCAGTGAGGGATTTGGGTACCCAGGTTGATAGCAACCTGACTTTTGACCACCATGTTGCTTCCATTGTATGGAAAGCTTTCTACATGTCCCACCTCATAAGTAAGGGTATGTCATCCGGGCCAAACAGGTCATAAGATCCCTGTATTCTGTCTTTATAAGGCCAATTATTGAGTACAATGCCCGCCTCAGCATGTAACTCACAAAGCACATGCAGCAGCTGGAGAGACCACATAGGTTCCTCACCAGGAGAATCCAGAGCCTCAAATACCTACCCTACACAGATAGGCTAAAAGCCCTGTCCCTCTACTCAGTTTCAAACAGACTCCTCAGAGGTGGCCTCTGTTTGGTATACAAAGCAATCTCAGACCCCGCCTTGATGGGACTGCTGCATATCCGCAAGTCAAGCTCCACTCGAGCAACCTGTAAATGCGACCTCAACCTGGTCTGTGATATCAATAGGACTTGGTGGTGGGACAGATTTGTGTCACAGGGACTCTCCCATCTCTGGAATAGACTCCCTCTCCACATCAAGCAGAGTACCTCATTATCCCTTTTTAAGCACAACCTGGAGACCTGGATGGGAAACAGAAAATATACTCCTGGTATTTCACCCGTGTCCCTGCTGGACAGGGCCTCTGGGTGCTGACTTGTCTAAACATGGGCTAAACTCTTGGCTAGGCTTATAAGGGCCTCAGGGCCAATAGCCTAGTAACCTCCTATGATCCTACAATCCTAAACATGCCAAGGTTAAGGTAGATGAGACACAACAATTAGCAGTTAAGATAGGATGAAATGAGATAGAAACGGTGGCATATAATCACTCTTCAGGAAAGTGCCCAGGAATAGAGGGTACTCTTGTGGGGATTTGAAACTAGGAGGGAGGAAAGTGATAAAGAGGTGAAATTATATCAGCTAGTAGACTTTAAACATTCCATACAGAGCACTCTGTTAGAAATACTGGGTGAGCAAATGGCTGTAAATAAGGAATTATTGATTTGACCTAGAATACATAATCTGAATTGCATATACATAATGTTTATGTCTATGCTAGCTAAAAGAATGGCAAAGATGTTGCCAACATTGCTAGATATGGATTAGGGTGGTTTTATGGAGGGGAGGTGAACATTTGTCAACATTAATAGAACAATGATGATCCAGAGGGAAGCAGAACATAAAAATACAAATGTGGTTGGTGGGTCTTTTTGCAGAGAAAGCATTCAACAGCGTAAGCTGGGATTTTAAGAGTAGGCAGTGGAAGAATTTGCATTCCTGATACTATAATAAGGTTAATTGAGAGGATATATGAGGGATTGGAAGCAAACATTAAAGTGGGAGGGTTCCTCTCTGTTAAGCTGTATCTCAACAAAGGAACCAGGCAGGGGTGCCTTTTTTCCCCTTTGCTATTTGCATTTTATTTAGATCCTTTGGCAAAGAAGATAAGGAACTCAGAAATTCAAGGATATAATTGGTATGGTCATCAAGAAAAGTTGGCTGTATTTGCAGATGATTTTATTTTGTACCTGTTAAAACTAGAAAACAACATCTCGTAGTTATGGAACATTTTAAGGCAGTTTCAAGTCTTTTCAGGATAAAAGATTAATGAAGATAAAACAAAAGCTATAGCTATAAACTACATACCCACAAATGAGTGGTTCAGCAATACCTATAGTTATGGTGAGACATGATAAAATGAATTACTTAGGAGTATGGGTTAAAAAGGGCTCTGTTATGGCAGCTAAAGATATGTGGGAAGACATTAAACAAAACATAATATAAAGGTTGAGAAACTGGAAGCTCTTGTTTAAGAATATGGATAGCAAGATACAAGCCGGGAAAATGTTTTTAGTCCCTTTAATTTTCATATAGGTCATGCATATGTTTATCAACCAGAGGAGAAATTATGGGTAGTAATTAATAAAGAAATGAAGGATTTTATCTGGCAGGGGAAGAGGGCAAGGGTCAAGTGTGATAAGTTGAGCCTTCCAATAGAACAAAGTGATTTATGATTAGTTGATTTGATGGGACATTTTAGAGCTACATTGTTAAGGCTAATATACATAACACAAACAGAAGGTTATACCTCAAATTGGAAAGGGATGATGATGAAACAGGGGGTAATTCAAAAATAAGGAGAGACAGGAATTTTGGATGGAGATTGTTAAGAAGAACAGCAGCCATACAAAATATTATATTCATAAAATATCAGAAAGAATTCAAAGAACTAAGCCCTCATGACAATGGAGAAAAGAGATTTTGCTGACAGGGATAACTGCAATTAATGATGCATTGAATAGGCAAGAGGAGGAATGAATTTACTGTAGAAAACTGGCAAAGAAACCATGGTACTTGGAGCAAACAGTGAGAGAGGGAAAGTTAATAGAATGGGAAGAAGCCAAGAAGACATAGTTCATAGGTTGATAGGAGGTTACTAGACTAATGGCCTTAGGGTCTTTACAGCATAGTCATGTTATACCTATGTTCCCTAACTGACCTTGGTTAGATTCTCATTGTTAACAGAGTGAGTTTATGATGAGCACTGACTGCCCCTGCCTATGAGGGACATAGGTTCCACCCCCAGGGTGAATTTACTGTCTCTCATCCAATTGTCTAGGTTGCACTTGAATAGGCTTATCGAAGAGCTCTTCTTTATGTGAATGGGAGTTTATTTCAGAGGAGCAGCAATCTCTAGAATATATATCTGTCTCTCCAGCATGTTCTATTAATGTCACAGGCTGGGTTGAGATCGCTGAAGTGAGTGACCCTTGACCCATTTGATTTCCAGATGTGCGCCATTAACATTAGAAGAAGGCCAGCACAAGTCACTTCTTAGTAGCCTGTAGAATACACAGTACAGTGACAGGGCTTTCAGTCTTTCTGTGTTGGTTAGGTTTTGGAAGCCCTGAATTTTCTTGGTGAAAAACTTCTGCAGTCCCTCAAATTGCTGCAGGTGTCTGGTAAGGTACATGCAAAAGGGAGCACTGTACTGGTCTACTGTTAGAGGTGGTGTCGCTCTCCTACTTTAAACACAATAGAAGAGTCTTTGTGGGTTCTGTTCTAGCAGCTTTATTATATACAAACACATCATGATAGAAGTTTATTGACTTTAACTTAAGTAACTTATATACAAACTAACTACTGCAATCATACATGCTCACTCTCTGGCTGCACTCTTAAAATGGCACTAGGAATAGCATGTGCCCTGTATTTATATGTGCACTTTCAGTCCTTGATGTGCTTCTTAAAGATACAACACATACACTCTGATCTACATCTTCTCTCTTTGAGAAATAGATTGTGCAATGTTATGAATCTATTTGGCATGCAGAGAACACAAGTATTTCTTTGTTGTGCAATTATACAAACTATGTACATATATACAGCTATGTCAGTATTGCTTTGTATTTCACACTGGGCCTGGAAATTTGACCATATCGTGTGATGTAAAGCTGGGAATTAGGTTTAGCAAATGGAGCTGTCTCTACAGAATTTTCAATCTTGGGAGTATTTGGAACATCCTCAGGAATGGAAGTTGAGGTTGAAACATGTTCTGGGATGAGAACAATGTTTGGTTCACTATGAGATCTAGAGTCTGTATCACAGGAGCAATGCTGCGATGATGAATCTGGTACAGGAAGAAAATATCTGTGATTTCTCCTGTACTGCACACCCTCAGATTCTACAAGGTAGGATCTCGGCTCAATACATATACCTGTAACGTGACCAATCCGGTCAAAACCTTTTGCCGTTTGTATCCTCACTCTCTCTCCTTCCCTCAACACATGAAGAAATCTGCTCAATTTATCATAACTGGACTTCTGGATAGAACACTTCTTGAAAAATGGAGCTTTGATGGCGCTGTTGTTTTTAGCTTTAGGCCTCAATAAATTGGAACTAATAGGAAGCATCATTTTGGTTTGCTTGGATACACGGCTGAGCAGATGAGCCAAGTGTATTGTCACAGGGTATGCTTCTGAGATTAAGTACATTTAAAAAGGCATCTGTATTGTTACACACTGACCTTTCAAGTAATTGCTTTGCACTCTGCACTGCATGTTCAGCTAGTCCATTTGACTGTGGTTATTCAGGACTGCTAGTAACATGTACAAAGTCCCATTCTCTTGCGAATTTCTGAAATAACTGACAAGTAAATTGAGTACCATTGTCAGAAACAACTTTGTGTGAACTACCATACACTGAGAAATGATGTTTCAAATTAATAATAACAGCAGTGGATGATAGATTAGGTAGTAAGTCAATCTCAAACCAATTCAAATAAGAGTCTACCAGTACTAAGTAGTGTTGATTGTCTCACTCGAAGATATCAGTGGCTAGTGTTGACCAAGGTAGTTCAGGAACTTGATTTAGCTGAAGTGTTTCTCTTTGCAAATGTGGTCTAGTACTATTACATTCTGAACAAGAAGAAAGTATTTAATCAGTCTTTCAGTAATGAACACCAGAATATTTGTTCTCTCAATCTTCTCTTAATGGATGCAGAACCTGGGTGACCACGATGCAAAATCTGGATATATTCTTGTTGTAAGGAAGTAGAAACAACAATTTTAGGACCTTAGAAAATAATGCCATCTTCTATCAACATTTCATCTCTGTAAGAAAATAGGTTTGCATTTCAAGTGGTACACTAGATTTCTTTGACAGACATCCAACATTAATGTAGTGATTGAACTTTTGCAAAATTGGATCAGTCTTTGTATGATCTCTCAGCTCATCAAGTCTAGTGGCAGAGAAATTATGCACTGCCATCACATCAAAGTCAAAATTCTCTGTGTCAAGCTGTTCTGTTGTATTTCTGGGTGATCTGGAAAGGTATCAGCCAGATAAAGTAGTTTGCCTTTCGTTTAGACCATTTTGACGTCGTATTTCTGCAATTTAAGCATCATTCTATGTAATCTCACTGGAGCTGAATGCATAGGCTTTTTTAAAATAGTAACTGGAGGTTGGAGGTCAGTTTCAATCTGAATAGCTCCACCACAGATATAATCAAGAAACTTTGAATATGTAAATACTATTGCCAAAAGTTCTTTCTCAATCTGAGCATATTGTATTTCAGTTTGGGTAAGTGTTCCAGATACATAGGCTACTGGTCTGCCCTCATGAAGAATAACTGCTCCAAGACCAAAGTTTAAAGCATCACAGGAAAGGGTGACTGGCTTATTTACATCATATTATTTTAAGGTAGGTGGGGCCGCAATTTTCTGCTTAAGGTCTTCAAATGCCTTCTGGTGCTGTTCTAACCACCACCATATAATATTTTTGCATGTCAGCTCTCTTAAAGGTGCTGTCAACTCACTGAAGTCTGTTATAAACTTGCCTAAATAGTTCACCATGCATAGGAAATGCTGTAGAGCTTGAATATTGTCTGGTGCTGACATCTCAAGAATAGCTGCTTGCTTGGTCAGTTCTGGTCTCAAGCCAGTACTGGTAAATAAGTGGCCTACATATGTAATTTCTGGTAGTCCGAATTTGCATTTCAGAGGATTGAGCTTCAAGTTTACTTCATATGCTCTGTTTAGAACTATCTTTAGGTTTCTGTCTTGCTCTGCTTCACCATTGCCTCCAACCAATAAATCATCTACTATTATAGCGCAAGGATAAAAAAAAATTGCTTCATTGCAAGCTGGAAGACTTCACTTGCAGAATTTATTCCAAATGGCATCCTTAGGAATCTGTATCTGCCAAATGGGGTACCAAAAGTGGTTAGTAATGAGGATTTGCGATCAAGCATCACTTGCCAGAATGAACTTTTTGCATCCAAGACAGAAAAAACAGTGGTATTTGCTATTAGAGCTGCAACCTCTTCAGCTGTATGCATTGGATGATACAGTCTCTTCAGTGCTTTTTTCAGATCTCTTGGGTCAATACATATGCTAATTTCATCTGAGCCTTTTTTGTGAGCTGCTACCGTAGATGACACCCATTCATTTGGCTCTGTAACTGGACAAATTACACCTTACTGTACCATTTTATCCACCTGAGCCTTAACTTTATCCTGCATAGTTATCAGAACTCTTCTTGCTGGTCTGACTACTGGAGTGACCTCTGTGTCTAATTTCATGGAATATACAACTGGAAGTTTGCCCAACTTGTCATCGAAACATCAGCATACTCTCAGAAAATGGCTTGAGAAAAATTGGAACTAGGATACGCACTTATGCGATGAACTTCTTTGGTAAAAGAAAGGAAATTCATTCTCGAACTGTCTTTGAGATCCAATAAGGACTCTACTGGTCTTCAAACTACATAGAATAACAAGCTGTAACAGTTCTTAGCCAGATAACATGAAAGCCTCACTGAGCCTTTGGTTTGAATTTCTTCACCTCCATAAGCAACAAGTTTCGCATTACTGGCCACATTGAGTTGTTCATTAGTTCTCACTTTAGCAAATGTATGTGCTGACATGACATTACACTTTCTACCAGTGTCTACTTTAAATACTCTGGATTTACCACTGATCCAGACTGTGCAAAACACTTAGCACTTTGCCAATAAATTCACTGCATCAACTCATTTACCACTGATACACCATCTACATAAAAAAGTGGACTGCTTGGATGCCTTCTAAATAGCATAAAACATGACCTATCAGGGCCTCTGGAATTACTTTTTAACTGTAGCCTCCAAACACACTTCACGCCTTATGAATGGAGAAAGTCAACAGTCATCCCACTGCACAAAGGTGGGCCATCTGCAGACCCTGGAAACTACAGATTCACAAGACTCACTAGTCTTATATGTAAAGCCATGGAAAGAATTATAATGGAGATGATCAACAGAGACATAGTAAACCTCCAGACACTGGAGTCAACCCAGTTTGGTTTCGTCAAGGGCAGATCATGCCTACTCAACTTGGTGGACTTCTTTGAGAAGGTCAGCAAAGCAATAGATGAGGGCAAAATCATTCACACTGCCTAACTTGACTTAGCCAAGGCATTTGACACAATACCCCACTCTGGCATTCTTGACAAACTCAAGAGTTTACGTGCAGACCTGTATGTCACCCAGTGGATAGCTAACTGGCTCACAGACAGGAACCAGGAAATTAGAATTGGGGAGTCCACCTCTACAAAGAGGCCAGTCACAAGTGGAGTCCCTCAGGGATCAGTCCTTGGACTGCTCCTTTTTGGCATTTACTTCTTAGAAGTCAATGCCAATGCCAGTGGTCTCTGGCTGACTAAATCTGCAGATGATTGCAAATTAGGAGCTGTCATTGAATCTCATACCGATACAAATGTTCTCCAGGAGGGGCTGACACAGACAAACAACTGGTGTTGGAGCCATGGACTAAAACTAAATGCCAAGAAATGCATAATAGCATCCTTTGGGAAGTCATCCATCACTGGTAATTATCATATTGACAACACACCCCTTAGAGCTGACCCAGTAGTCAGGGACTTAGGGACACACATAGATAGTAATCTAGCCTTTGATCATCATGTGTCTACAGTGGGGAGGAAATCATTCTATGTTGTGCAACTTATAAACAAAGGTATAGCATCTAAGTCCAAGGAAGTCATTGTTCCACTGTATTCGGAATTCATCAGACCTGTCATTGAGTACAATGCCCCCTTTGGTATGTACCTAACCAGGCATATCCAACAACTGGAATGTCCACAGAGGTTCCTCACTAAAAGAATACAGGGTGTAAGTAATATGTCCTGTGCTAACTGCAAGGCCCTATCCCTGTATTCTGTCCCCTACAGACGTTTGAGGGGAGATCTATGTCTGGCATACAGGGCATTGTCAGACCCCACGCTGATGGACCTCCTGCATATTCAAAAAACAAACAGTACCAGAATTACCCATTCTAAAGACTTTAACCTTGCCTGTGATATAAATAAGACCTGCTGGAGAGTTAGGTATGTATACCAGAGACTACCCCATCTATGGAAGAGGTTCCCCATCTATGTGAAGCAGAGTTCCTCCCTGACCCAATTCAAGTGCAACTTGGACAATTGGATAGGAAACTGAAAATTCATCCCTGGCTTGGCACCTATGCCTCTAATGCAAACAGATAACCCGCAAATGGTTCATCTCCCAGGCCCATGCTTACACTTATCAAGAGTGTCAGAACTTGTCAGATATTCAGGATACATGGCTAGGCTTAAAAAGGACCTTGTAGTCATTAGCCTAGTAAACATCTATGAACCTATGCTGCAACTCTACTTGATCAATTTGCTTTTTTGTGTGACCCTTCTTTACAACTGTGTGGAGTTTGCTTGATTTGAAAACTTTTGAAAATGGTTCCATTTTTTACACTTGTGACATTGCTGACCAAATGCTAAGCATTTCTCTCTTTTAGACTCATGATTGGCACCACAATTGTGACAGTTAACAATAAAGCTTGTCTTGTGTTTTGATAATTCACATTTCTACTGCACTGAGCATGCTCCTTTAACTGAACTGGTCTTAGAACTTGCTGGAAAACTAAGTGGTTTCCCTGGTGAACTAGCAGGGATTGTGGCTGCCATGTGTTAAGGCCTACTTCTGTTTGTCAGGTGTTGCATGCTATCTACATTTGCTCTGGAGCTTACTAAAACCATGCTCTTGTCACTCGCAAGCATACTTATGTGTTTTTCTGTAACTTCATGGATTTGACAAATCTCAATGGCTTTATGCAATGTTAAATCACTATCATGAAGCAAAATCTTTCTCATAGCAGCACTATTAATACCAGACATGAGCCTGTCTTTTATTAACTCATCTTTTAAATCACCAAACCAACACATTTTAGCTTTTTTTCCTCAGGTCAGTTATACAAGCTGAAAAAGGTTCTCCTGGTTTCTGATCTCTCATTTAAAACAAATGCCTCTCTAATGGAATATTTGTCTGGGGGTTCAACATTTCTCTAAATTTGCACTTCAAACACTGGGGGTCTTCTCTTGAGTCAGCCTGTAAAACAATATGATGATTTTCACCTTCTCCCTCATATACTGCTGGCGTATACACAAATGAATGCTCTATTTCAATGGCCTTTGATCCAGCTAGGTTTAGCAAAATTAATGCCCTGGTGCATGCATCTTTATCTGAATAAGTTTCTTGTATATAAATATTGTACCCTTGCTCAAATATTCTCCATTTGTGTACAATATTCTGATCAAATACAAGTGGTAAGGGCTTTCGAAATCCATCCACCATATCAACACCTACCAGTGAAGGGTTTTGCAAATAAGCACATTCACATACATATATACATACACATTTGCCAGAAATTTATTGCCAGTATTTGTAACTTTGCCCAATAGCACAAAGGGCCTCTGTATAACTGAACTTTGTGAAATAAGTCTCTTGGGCACTGTAATACTTACTGTACTGCAATGAATCACCTCTTATCAATGTAAGAAACATTTTAAATAACTACACAATGTAAATCAACTGGACAAGAGAAGTTCAGAGTCAGTAACATTTCAAAGTAATTGCACTTTCCGAATAAACTGTACACAGCACACTGAAATTTCCCCAAAATGGCAATACCTTGCTAGGCAATTATTTACAGTGCAAGAAACACTCTAGAATGGCACCACTTTGTGAATAGACACACCCAGCACAAGAAACTTTTTGAAATGGCTGTACTTTGACTGTACCTCATGAAATAGTTGCACTTTGCACAAAAATAAACTCTTCAGTATACATGCACAATAAAAAGCACACACTGTAAGCACTTTTACACACTTTGGGATACTTTAAATAAATCTAGTTATGCCCTTGATACAATACAAAGTTGTAGTTATGCCAAAACACAGTACTTTGCCAAAAACATGCAGTTGCCTTGCTTTACTTATACTTAATGTGCCCCTTTTGCCCTTACTATATTCATTTTGCTCATTTAATATTTTTTCATGCCCATTGTACCTTTCTTGTGCTTGTTTTACTCTAAACATCCCCGTTTTGCTTCAACCATACTAGTTTTGCTTTAAAAATACTCATGTTGCTTTTTTGATAATCGTTTCATCAAATATCTTAATCTTAAATATTTTGCTTAGTTAATAAACCTTTTGTGAATCCCACTTGTTTAATAATGCGGTTTGTGCCCTTGTAATACATTTTATCTTTTTTGTAAAATAAGCAGTTTGTGTAAATTCTCATTACCTTTGATTCTTTTCTGGCTCTTTTTGTGCTCGTTTCTCTTAGTTTACCTTCGCTGTCATCTCTGCAACTCATGGCTCCGAATATCATTCTCTGGAATCCCACTTCTGACACCACATTGCTCTCCTACTATGGACACAATATAAGAGTCTTCATGGGTTCTGTTCAAGCAGCTTTAATATACAAAGACATCACGATAGAAGTTTACTAACTTTAACTTAAGTAACTTATACACTAACTACTGCAATCATACATGCTTACTCTCTGGCTGCACTCTCAAAATAGCATTGTAAATAGCACATGCCCACTATTTATACGTGCACATTCCGTCCTTAATCTGCTTCTCAAAGATATAGCACATATACTCTGATCTTCAGGTGGAGTCCTCAACTTCAACAGTATGTGTTCTGTTGGTGAACCAGTTGGTTACCCATCTAATGACATATGGGTTAATTCCCAGCTGGGGCAGTTTCTTAATATCTGAGTGGGGGATTGAGTCAAATGCCTTGGCTAAGTCAGGATAGGCAGTATGTACTGTTTTGCCTTCATCCATGGCTTTGGTGACATTCTTAAAGAAGTTCACCAGGTTCAACAAGCATAATCTACCCTTAACAAAGCCAAACTGGATCAGGTCAAGAGTTTGTAGGTCACCTATGTCCTTATTGATAAGGTTTCTGCCATTTTTAATTTCTCCAAGTCTTTTGGGTTTCTAATACCATGATGGGAATGGATCCCATTCCTAAGTCAAAGTACGATTAAAATTCATGAAATTAGTATTGTTTCACTCTTTGATGTCAGCCAAAAGTGCTCTTTGCAGCATCCGCAATGTGCCCAGTAATGACTCCTGCAATTCGTACAGTGTTACATGAATTGGTAAAATATCTAAATACGATTGTAAATTCTTTTTTATTAGACCTGTTACTCCTGCTACTGTTGGAACTGTCTGGGTATCCTTCTTCCACATTGCTCTTGTTTCTGCCTGTAGATCCAGGTATTCTATGACTTTGTGTCTCTCTGTATGTAAGACATTGTAGTCACTGGGTGTAGCAATTTCAATGATCAATGCTACTTTTGTCTTCTTTTCTTGGACCACTATATCTGGTTTTCTAGCATCTATCTTTTGAACTGTTGGTATTGAGTGATCCCATGTGATATAAACTTCATCATTTTCTATGATTCTTTGTGTCTCATGTTTCCAGTGTTTTTCAGCCACTTCGATATCATAATTATTGCACAATCTCCAGTATAACAGTCTCGCCACATTATTATGCCTTTCAGTATATAGTCCCTTTGGCATTAGTGCATCCCAACCAGCAACAAGGTGTGTGACTGTTTCCAATTTGGTTTTACAAAACCTACATATGTCTGTTTCTCCCACATGTTCAATGGACTTTGTAAACCAGCGTGTACATAGCCCACTGTGTTGGGCTGCCAATTTAATTTCTTGGTTTGAATTGGCCTCTCCTTAACCATTCCTGCATTTGTTCTTGATCAACATGAGGGTCTTTCAGAAGTTTTCTATATTTGGATCTTGAGAGGTCAGTAAATATGTGTGGAGTCCCACAATTGCAGATCTATACATGTAATCAATTTCAAGGAGGCCAATCCCGCCTTTGGAACGGGGAATATATAATCTTGGTATACACTGATTTTTATAAATCATTTGGTGAGCATGAAGCATCCTTCTTGTTTTAATATCCAAGCTATCCAACACTTTTTGGGGCCAGTCAGTCACTCCAAACCTATATGTTAGGACAGGAAGAACACATTGATTTATAGCTTGGATCTTGTTCCTAGATGTCAATGCTGTTTTCAGGATTAATTAAAGTCTTCTAAAGTACTCCTTACTGAGTAGTATTTGCATTTGTTCATGTTTTATTGCTGATCCTTGATCAATTCCCAAGTATTTATACACTCACTCTTGCTCAAGTTCTTTTATATCACATTCTTGTCCCAAACTGATGTTTTCCTGGTGCTGCAGTTTTCCTTTTTTAAAGGTTGCTTTTACACATTTATCAAGACCAAATGACATTCCAATATCATCTGAAAAAGTTTTGACAACCTGCAGCTGTGCTTTTAGTTCCTCATCTGATGCACTATACAGTTTTAAATCATTGACAAAGAGAAGATGAGAAGTCATTAGACTGTTGTTTTCTAGGAGCCAAATTGTAGCCATTGCCTAAGCTGTTAAGTAAACAGCTTACTTGATTAATGGCAAGGCAGAATAGAAACACTGACAAAGAGTCACCCTGGAATATCCCCCTTTTAATTTTTATCCCTGGAATAATAATATGTCCTTTATCATGGCTTAATTGCAAAGTGGTCTGCCACTGTTTCATGGTTACTGTAATGTAATCAATCAGTGTAGGTTGTATCTTATACATTTTTAAGCACTCTTTTATCCATGAATGTGGGATACTATCAAATGCTTTTTTGTAGTCAATCAATGCCATACTTAGATTATTTCCCTTCCTACCGTTCTCCATTATAACTTTGTTTAACAGCAAATTATCCTTTGTTCCATATGACTTTCTTTTATTGCCCTTTTGTTCTACTGCCATAATTGAGTTTTCTTCTGAATGACTATAAACTCTGTCGGCATTAATCCCGTATATAGTTTATACTTTGTTGGAAGACAAGTTATTGGTCTACAATTTTTAGGGTAGCATGCAGGTTCACTGTTAAGTAAGAGCATTGTTTTTCCTGTTGTTAACCAGTGCGGTGTGTGTTTGGGGAGTGCATATAAATAGTTCTTACTCATGGCTAAATCCTCATGCAAAGAAGTTAATACTTTAAGCCAAAACTTAGGTATTGCATCTGGGCCTGGGGTTTTCTAGTTAGAGGATTTTCTCAACTTTCTTTCAATCCAATTTCATATCCTGTGTCTTTAAACTTCTTATTTTTTCTTTTACTTCTTCTATCCATTTAGCATTTTTGTTCATGATGAGTCTTTCCATGCCTTGCAGATAAGGCTGGTTAGGATTATGAGTCTATACTTCCCAGGGTTGGTTAATGGACCTACTTTGTGCAAGAGGATTACTATTGCTGTTATCTGCTCTGCTGGAACAAAGTCAGAGCTCAGGCTGAGGTTAAATAAAGTGCCAAGTGGTTCCACTAGGTCCTGTTTTAGATTGTTTAATAAACAGCTTGGAATGTTACATGATCCCATAGAGGCAGTGTTTTTGGCCTTGGAGAACATGGATATGACCTGCTCTTTGAATATTCTAGGTGTCAGGTATGATTTGGGATATGGCTGGTGGGGAATGGGGTTGTGAAGTTTGAGGCAAATCTATCAGCTAGTAGGTTGGCAATTTCCTCAGGTTTAGTATGAGATGTACCATCCACTATAACTTTGGCACATAGTTGTGTATTCCCTTTTAGATTTTGAATGTAGCTAAAGAATGCCTTATGATTATACTTAACTAGAGATGCTAACTTAACTTCATAACTAGCTTTAGAGGACTTTACCAGATATCTGATTTGCTTTTTTCAAGCTGTGGGGGGTGTACTCCTACTGCTAAGTTCCCTCTTGTGCTTAGACACCAGTTTCTTCCTTTTGTTAAATTACTTATTTATACTTGAGGTCCACAAGGGTGGCCTGTTTTTTTTATTAGGACCTGGTTTTGATCCAGTCAGGTACAGCCGAGTCTATACAGTTGTTTAGGTAGTGATAAAGGGCATTTATATATTCCTCTGCATAGGAGTCATTGCTGGCTGTGCTAGCAGGGGCTTTGAATTTTTTTATATCATCATCTTATAGCCTTTAGTTTGCTTTGGAGAAATGTTTCAGTTTTTTTGCTCCTGTGGGGTTATCAGATCTGACTGTTACTTCAAACAAGACTGATTTATGGTCTGGAATTGCACAGGGGGTAGTGCAGTGACCCCCCATGTTGGTGAGTGCTAAGTCTTGGACATTTGAGCCCCTTGTGGGGGTGCAGGCTAGCTATTCCAGGGCATCTGTATTTACAAAGTTTAGGAACCTCAGGGTGAGCATGTTTGTGCTTGCGTATGTTGCCCAGTCAATGGAAGGATAGTTGAAATCACTAATGACCAAAGTGTTTGGATATACAGTGAGTGACTCTAGTATGTCCAGGTAGTTAGTGTGTTTCTCTTGGTTCATAGTGGGGGACCTGTAGCTAGCAATGATGTGGTAGGGTGCTTTGCCTATAGTTAGTTCGACCTGGAGTAGTTCAAGATGGTCATGCTTATTTAACCAGTCTTAAGGTGTATTTGGTTTTAATGAAGACGGATACATCTCCATCTTTGGTTCTTTCATACTATGACACCAGAAGCTAATTTAAAATATATATAACACACACACACACACACACACACACACACACACACACACACACACACACACACACACACACACACACACACACACTGTGGGTATGGATGTATGTGAATCGCAGGCTAGAGACTGCCTTCCCGTTCAGGGATTGATAGAGTATAGGCAAAGAGAAAAAGATAAGAGATTCCACATTGAAAGACCTGCTCTGGTAGAGTTTCTAGTTGAATCTAGAAAAGAAGCTGCGGTTATAAAAAGGATAATTGGTAGGGCAGACAAAATATAAAAGAGTACACCATAACCATAGAAATTATTCAGTAGAGGTTAGGAAAGACTGGGAAGATAGACTGGATAAGCAATTTACAAGGAAGCAATGGGATGATATATGTATGGCTCCCAAATATGCAACAAGTCTAGAAGAGTTAGCATTTTTTTTCTCAGGAGTGTTTGCACAGGCATTTTTCTACCTGAAGCAGACTCCAAAGAATGTTTCCTCATGTAGATGCCAAGTGTTGGAGGTGTGATGGGGAAGAAAGAGGTAACTGAAAACAAATGATTTGGGAGTGCAATGAGCTGGCAGACTTTAAAATGAGCTAGCAGACTTTAAAAATTCCCTACAGAGTACTCTGTCAGAAATATTGGGTGAGCAAATAACAGTTGTAACTAACATTCTTGAGCTAGGTTACAGGATCTGACTTGCCTAGACATAGTAAGGCCTTGAAAAGTTTAATTCTGATTGCTACCAAAAAAATCAATTACTAGAAAATGGAAATCAAACTCTAAACCAACTATATTTGAAGTTTTGAATACTGTAGCAGAGATAAAAGAACTGGGAGTGAGATCTTTAGAAAAAGGTATTAACAAATTACATAGAAAAAATGGAAATTGTGGGAACAATACATGCAGAATAGTATTTTGGAGGATGAGGGAAGTTTAAAGAATAACTATACCTTCTCCTAAAGTTTAACTCAACCTTTAAGTTGCTTTTCTCTGTACAATATTTTCCAGTATTTTGTAGGTACAAGAAAATACTTGTACTTTATACAACTTTAATTTCCTTGCCTTGGAATTAAAGGAAGGGAAATCCCATCCACTTTTTTTTAATCTTAACTTCTCAAATACTTTGCAGAGGAGTTTGTCTCCACCTGTGTGACATACCACAGATATAGAGAAAACTGTAGTTTATCCTGTCACTTACTACTGTCAGTTTTACAATTAGTCTTATTGATGTCAGGAGCTCAGTGGGGGTTATAAATACAGTGTTGTGAGACTTATTTCCACTGCCTTTATTGCATTTTGGAAGAGAACTTACACTGATTCAAAGCTTCTCCCAATGTAGCAATGCCTTTCATAGCAAAACAAAGCAACAAGATCACTTAACTGTTCTTCTGACAAATTTACGTAAGTAAGGAAAACAACTGACAGGATAAACGACAGTTTATTGAATTGAATGTGAAGACTAAAAACACAACACAGAGTAGACAAGATGTGGCTGAAGTGTATGAAAGACTGGAGTCAAGGTGATGCAGCAGCTCCTCTGCAACAATGGGAAAACAATGGCAGAAAACGGGCTTGACAAAATACACTACAATGCTTCTTAAAAATATTATATGCATTAACAGCATGCCAAGCTTCCTATGACTGTGCAGCTGGCAGAGAAAACATGATGAGCACTCATTCTTGCTGTGCCTTTTTTGCTATTTTACAAGGGAAAATGCAGACATATGTGTAACATAATGTGACTGGAGCATATTTATTTGACAGCAAGTCTTGCTTGACTCCTTGGCATTGTCTGTGTTCGTTATTTGTCACCAAACTGCTGTTTTCTAGTCTGAAAATTGTGCAGTTTGTCAGGGGTAGAGAGACATAGACGGTAGTAAGAAGATTGCCCTTATTTAGTAGAAGTAAGCATTCCTAAATTAGCAGTGCACATCATTACACAACAGATGATTACCAGGCAGGCAGTAAACTGGGGAACCATGAAAAGGCAACACCATACACAAATAACAAACAGATGTAAAAGAAGACATGCACAAGAGAGTAGCACTGATAATGTCATTTTGTATAGGCAACTGAGGGGCGTGTGCTGAAAAGGGAATGGAATAGAGCAGAAAAGATACTGTAAAAAGGAAATGTTCTGTACATTAAATGCATCACCACTGCAATTATTACTGGGGAAAACATTACAGAAAAGATTAATATGCATTAAAAAGCAATACATTTCTTTGGGCGCTTACTGAAACCCACAGCCACCATAGCTAATAACAGACTGAAGAAGCAGTACTGTGACAGTTGTGATGTGTACTGAAAAAAGGAATAATGGGATAGGGGCATAGATTCATACAAAAAATGCGGTCCATAAGGCCATTAGGGATTCTAGTGCAAATGTCCAATTGGCACAAAGCACTTCCTGGTTAAGTAATTTGCTCAAGGATACATAATAGGAAAAAGAAGATGGAAATAATAAAACATGTATTCTTAGTACTGGAAGCAGAAATTTAGTCCTCATCACTTACTCCTAGACATCACAAAGTTCAGTTATTGGAACAGGAATGGTTTGCTGCATGCCTCAGTTCACTGATGTGTATAACTATCATGAGTGCAGTTTCCTGCTAATGTACACAGAGTAATTTCCAGGTCTACACAGCCCAGAGCAAAAGTAGTACTCATGTCATCATCAAGGAGGCAGTTGTGCTGCAGAGTGATTGTGTTATACATTAACAGATCAGTTAATATGCAGAATACCCTCAAAAGAGAAAAAAACATAATTCCAGAAGACAGCTGTGCCACAAATAAAAAGTTATCCAAAGGTAAGGAATAGAAACTTGCTCATATTTGTCTGCAGAATTACAGAACAGAACAGTAAGGAAAAAGTTACCACCACCACCACCACCCCCCTGCCCACGGCCAAGGGGAATAGTATTATCCTCCACTCCCTTAATTTACTGTGTCATTATCAAGGAGTCACGTTTATAGAAAAGTGATTTTCCTGTACTTCAAAACAAATCACTGTATGAGCAAAATAACAAGAAAGGATAGAAAATAAAATGCTACAAGACAAATGTGCCTCAAAAAATATTATCCAAAGTTAAGCAATGGAAAGCTGGTTATGTTTTGTTGTAGACTTTAAGGGGAAAAAGAACATGACATTATTTATAAAAGAAATGAAAACAAAGCATTCTCCACAACATTCAGGTAAACAAATAAATACAAAAAGATAAAAACCTTTCTACTGCAGGCACTGGAGTACAGAATTATCCTCAAATCTCCTCCTTTCCGGTAGTTGCTGACAGGCGTGTAAATGCAAGGATCTCAGTGACAGTTTGACAATTCAGAAATAGTGGGGGGAGGGGACTGCCAAGTTTTCCTATACTACAAAAGGATACTTTGAATAAAAGTCTGCAATTTAGCTACTTTTTTGGTTGTATAACTCCTTTGTATAGTGTAAAACAGGTTTGGAGAGAAACATAAACGAGGGTCATTCCAGGAAAAAAATAGAAGCAGTCATATTACAGAAGGTATGTAAAATGACAATGACTGTCACTAATCCCATTATATATCAATGGGATAGAAATACACTACTACTTCCTTATGTCTAGTATGACTCATATAAAGCAGGCTTAAAATGGATTATGGGAAAAAAAGGGTGGAAGGAAAACAAGATCATGTTGATATGTTAAGCCTCACTGGCAGCCATTTGCAAAAAAAAAACATTAAAATTCTATAAGAAACAGTGTGACTGAGATGTTAAATGAGCTCAAAAACAAAGTGAAAAGATTTATTTTAGTTCTAAGGTGGAGTTTTCCTTTAATTAATGGCAGGCATTGATCATATTATGGAATGTTGGATTGATGATAATTATCAAAAGGAATATATGTGATGCATAATGTTTCTACATGGGAATATGTTAATATGGTTTGTCTTCTTTTATATAAATGTATGTTTAAACCACGAACTGCATAGACTAGTAAAACATAACAAAGGCTCCTCAGTGATCACTTAAATGGATTTTATTACTCACGGTGCACCCAAAAAACCAACGTTAAAAATGTACATAGAAATATGATAAAATAATTAAAAGTACTAAGTGCTTTCACCCTAAATAACATACGAGCATCTTCAGAGTACTGACAAAATGTCTAGACAACAAGAGTTTAATACACATGTCCTTAATTACACAACGCCTTCCATTGGTTGATTGATTAAATTAATACAATTGATAGAATTATGACACAATTGATTAAAACATATACAATATAAGTAAACTTGATGTAATATATCTCAGTATGGAGAACATCGATGTCTGTGCTGTGACTGAAACCTGGTTCAAGGCTCCTGAGAGCACCCCGGCAATATCAGGTTTTACCTCATATCATGCATTCCGGCCCCAAAACCCGGACCACACCACAAAAGGGGGGGTGTATCCATATTCATCAAGGATACCCACACCTCCAGGTTGGTGGCAACGCACGAAGCATCGGAAACCATCCAGGTGCAATTAACCATAGGCAAAACTGCTCTACAATTTGTAGCATGCTACAGGCCACCCTCTCAAACTCAGAAACCCCACACAGCCTTCCTGAAGACACTGGAGGGTATAAATGCATCTCCAAACACCATTATATTGGGTGACTTCAACTACCCGAATATAGACTGGGAACATTACTCAAGCCCCAACTTTCTAGCCCAAAGGTTCCTGGAGTTCATAAATTCAAATGCCATGGAACAACTAGTCACCGTTCCCGCAAGAGGAGAAAATATACTAGATCTCATCATCACAAACATGGGGACAAAATGCTCCACACCGGAAGTATATCCCTCATTGGTGAGATCAGATCACAAACTTATCTCACTGGAAATCCACATCCCGCCCCCCCCCCAAAAAAAAAAAACCACAGTGAAAAACTTCTCTAAAGCAAACTTCACACTACTCAAGACTGGTGTGGTGTCCTTCAAGGCCTCTGAGCCAGTGGAAACCACAACCCAAGCTGCGGAAGCCCTTGCAAATGCCTTCTACGAACACCTCCAGGACTGCATGGATCAGGCAATCCCTAATAAAACCAAGACTCTTTCCACCAAGGGCAAACGTCCAGTCTGGTGGACCCCAGCCATAAACAAACTTTACAATAAGAGGAGAAAGCTGTTACATGATAGAGCAAAATCCATAAAAGAGAAGACACCCTTGATCATTATTAGTAAAAAAATACGAGCACTCATAAAATCATCCAAGACCAAATTTGAGAGAAAAATTGCAATAGATTCAAAAGACAATCATAAGGCCTTCTTCAGCTATGTTAGAAACCTGGGTGGAAACTCCCAGATATGCACAGAATTAGTCCAAAATGATACAAAAATCAATGAACCCACAGACATTGCCAACATACTGGCAGACAGGTTCAGTACAAACTTCACCCCCCTCTCCCCCCCAAAAGGAGAGATAACTATCCCAGCGGAGTGTAGCCTCCCAGACATCTCTAATGCGCAGGTGAAAGCTGCTCTCTAAAGCTAAAAACACAGCATCAATGGGACCGGATGGTGTCCCCAGCTGTGTGCTACACGAACTCAACAAGGAACTAAACCCGCATATAAGGCAGCTGTTTAATCTTAGCCTTACCACAGGATACGTGCCCAAGGAGTGGCGTACGGCAACTGTGGTCCCACTCCACAAAGGCGGTACCTCTACAGACCCTGGAAATTACCACCCCATAAGCTTAACAAGCCTGGTCTGCAAAGCTATGGAGAGGATCATAATGGAACTCATAAACAAAGACATAGGGGACTTGCAGACATTGGACCCGACCCAGTTTGGCTTTGCCAAGGGCAGATCATGCCTTTTGAACTTGGTCAACTTCTTCGAAACAGTCACCAAGGCCATTGATGAGGGAAAGGCAGTCCATACAGCCTACCTTGACCTTGCAAAAGCTTTCGACACAATACCCCACTTGGGTATTATACAGAAACTTACCAGCTTAAATGTAAACCCATATGTCACAAGATGGGTTGCAAACTGGCTAAAGGACAGAACCCACAGGGTTAGAGTTGCTGGCGCCATGTCAGACTCCAAGCCGGTCACAAGTGGGGTCCCACAGGGCTCAGTCCTTGGCCCCCTGTTGTTCGGCATCTACTTCTCAGAAGTACAGGCAAACATAGGAGGACTATGGCTGACAAAGTTTGCAGATGACTGCAAACTGGGTGCCATAGTGGAAAGTACATTGGACACAGATTTCCTTCAGAGGGGTCTCACGGAAACTGATAACTGGTGCCAGAGAAGTTAAATGCCAAAAAATGTATAGTCATACCCTTCGGGAAAAACAAGGTAACCCCAAGCTACCATATAGGTGGCAATCCATTAAGCACAGAAGAAGTTATCAGGGACCTGGGGACCCAGGTTGACAGTGGCCTTTCTTTTGACACTCACATTGCTAAAGTGGTTAGAAAGACCTTCTACATTGCCCACCTGATCATGAAGGGATTCACATCCAGATCAAGTGAGGTCATTGTCCCCCTGTACTCTTCACTTATCAGACCAATGATCGAGTACAATGCCTCATTCGGGATGTATCTCACCCGAAACCTGCAGCAATTGGAGAGACCCCAAAAGTTCCTCACCAAAAGGATAAAGGGACTCCAAAATCTGTCATATGCTGCCAGACTGAAGAAACTCCAGCTCTATTCAGTCGCATACCGCCTGCTCAGAGGTGACCTGTGCCTGACATACAAGGCCATGTCCAACCTGGAATTAATGGACATGCTCCACCTCAAAAAATCCAAATCTACCAGATCCACTAGAGCAAGTGACTTAAACCTTAGCACGGATATAAATAGGACATGCTGGAGGGATAGATTTGTCACCCAGAGACTCCCTGTGCTGTGGAATAAAATCCCAGTCCATGTGAGGCAGAGCACCTCGATGGCTCTGTTCAAGAGAAATCTTGACCGGTGGATGGGAGATCGTAGGTTTACCCCGGGAATCATCTCTGTGTCACTGCTGGACAGAGGCACAACAAACTAATGGGCACAGTATTTTTTAACATAAGGGGTGGCGTAAGCCACAAAACTTTGGGCTAGGCTTATAAATGCCTTAGGGCAGATAGCCTAGTATAAACCTATGAACCTATGAACCTATAATGTAATGTAATGTAATAAATATTATAAATATTATCATAAATATGTGTTGTAATAAAAGTGCCATTGTGAAGTTAATAATACTATAAAAACTAATGTATGTAAATAAATAAAATAAAAATGGAATGAATAAATATGAATAAATAAATGGATAAATATTTAAATACATATCATATTGTAATATTCCTACATTGGAAAACAATTAGCTTAATTATAAACTAATAATTGTTAAAAAAGCACTGAACTTGTCAAATACAATGTGATCTTTGTTTTAAAATACTTGAAATAGAAATGTGCCCATTAATGCCAGGTGAACAACTCGCATTAAGTCTTAACTGCCACAGACATTCTTTGGCTTCTAACAGGTTGTCATAATCTCCTCCTTTCTCCCAATAATTGGGAATTCTATCAATTACAAAAAATATAAATCTCTTAAAATTCTCACATTTGGTGCTGTGTACAAATAGAGCATTCACCATCTTTTTATTTTTGATATCCCTGTCCATAGTCCAAATACTAAATGATACTTGGTTTAGTGTTTTTGCAAACAAGACAGAAAATAATGAAATAATAGGGCATTTTCCAAAGGTTACGTATAGTCGGGGTACTAATCTCAAAGAAAGTATGGAAAACAACAATAAAAGCCGGACATGGACTATGTCAAAAATGAGTAGATGTGGTTTTTGTAAAAGTTGTAAATTTGTGAATGATGGGCCTTATATCATGGTGCAAGGATATGGGGGTTCCATCAAATGCCCAGGACACTGCAATTGTAACACTAAAATGGTGGTGTATTTGGCTACATGTGTTTCTTGTCCCGCATATTATGTTGGGAAAACTACTAGGAAATTGAGGGAACGCATTTTGGAGCATAACAGGGATATCAAAAATAAAAAGATGGTGAATGCTCTATTTGTACACAGCACCAAATGTGAGAATTTTAAGAGATTTATATTTTTTGTAATTGATAGAATTCCCAATTATTGGGAGAAAGGAGGAGATTATGACAACCTGTTAGAAGCCAAAGAATGTCTGTGGCAGTTAAGACTTAATGCTAGTTGTTCACCTGGCATTAATGGGCACATTTCTATTTCAAGTATTTTAAAACAAAGATCACATTGTATTTGACAAGTTCAGTGCTTTTTTAACAATTATTAGTTTATAATTAAGCTAATTGTTTTCCAATGTAGGAATATTACAATATGATATTTATTTAAATATTTATCCATTTATTTATTCATATTTATTCATTCAATTTTTATTTTATTTATTTACATACATTAGTTTTTATAGTATTATTAACTTCACAATGGCACTTTTATTACAACACATATTTATGATAATATTTATAATATTTATTACATTACATTACATTATATTACATCAAGTTTACTTATATTGTATATGGTTTAATCAATTGTGTCATAATTCTATCAATTCTATTAATTTAATCAATCAACCAATGGAAGGCGTTGTGTAATTAAGGACATGTGTATTAAACTGTTGTTGTCTAGACATTTTGTCAGTACTCTGAAGACGCCCGTATGTTATTTAGGGTGAAAGCACTTAGTACTTTTAATTATTTTATCGTATTTCTATATACGTTTTTAACGTTGGTTCTTTGGGTGCACTGTGAGTAATAAAATCCATTTAAGTGACCGCTGAGGAGCCTTTGTTATATAAATGTATGTTTGCCTGTGTTACAAGTGATAATTAAGAGAGCATGGACAAAGTACCATGAATAGCAATCTGGGTATTGTGTGTACAACAGAGAGCTCTAGTACAGGGTATCCTGTCCAAGCTGCATATCTGAACAACAGTGCCAGGAAGGAGACTGAGCTCTGTGATGTGGGTTAGATTTTCACTCAGTAGCAAGAATCTTCCAGTGTTGGCACACAATGTGTTTGTACTACATGTGAGAAACTGTCAGATCATAAATAAATGGCATTGGAGGGACAGGGTACTGGATGACTGTCAAGAGATGCCACTACTCCTGTTTACCAAAGCAGTGAGGTAGTGCTTGAAACTGCAATTAGATTGTCACAGCTTGGGTGCAGAGGCCTGTACTTTTCTAGATTACTGGCACTGTGGTAATTCCAAGATGCAGCATGTTCGTGTTACCATCACATCTAGGATAGTCAGCACCTTTGCCACATTGGGGTAGTAACATTCAGAATTTGTCAGGGGAAATCTTGTTATAGGGCTCCACTGCGACTGTTTTTTCCTGTACATGTGTTACTTGCAAATGATTTACAGCAATGGACTTAAAATATTCCTCTACTTGCTGGTGTCAGTTTTGTAAGGCAAATTCATTATTATGTCTACAGAGTATCAAAATTAAGAGTCAGACAACAGCATTTAATTCATCTGCTCATATACTCCAGGAACCTAATAAATGAATCCAGTCACCTCCAACTAAGGATTCATCTTTAGAAGACTGTTCTACAGGTCATGATTACCCAGGACTGTACTTTTGGCCATTTATTCTGTGGTGGCACACACTGATGAGACTGTGACTCTGGAGAGGGAGAGAGAGAGAGAGAGATAATCATGAAAGTGTTGGCAATCCTCACACCTTTTGTGTCTGTGTCACAGACTTTTTTGTACAGTAAATGTGATGAGGTAACCGAACATCTCATTGCCATCTTACTGTTGTGGGAACATATCTAACCTGATGCATGTTTTTGATGTTTCTATGAAATTTTAACCATACGACTATACAAATCGCTGTGTGTGTTTTTTGTCTCTGTGTGTATGTGTGGGTGTGTGTGTGTGTGTGTGTGTGTGTGTGTGTGTGTGTGTGTGTGTGTGTGTGTGTGTGTGTGTGTGTTGGGGTGTCTCATTGTCCTGGATGTCAGCTGTATGGCTTGCAAATGCATAACAGATGTGTGTAGTGTCAACTTCATACGACTGCAATGGATACTTATTCTATTTCAATATATTTGCAAAGTCTGAAGTGACAAGCAGTCCCAGTGCATGTATGGCTCAGGCTAGATTTGATACCTTATGAAGTTACTAAAGTAGAGACTCATGGATCACCCCAGACCACAAGCACCTGTACACAGAGGGCTTACCTTGTTCAAAAAAAATGAGGAAGGAAAAGCAAACTGGGAGCCAATTGCTTCCTACTCTGAACTTGGCTATGGTGTTACTGATTGTGTGTATGGCTTCCCAAAATCCATCAATTGCCTCTCTTTTATTTATTTTTTGCTTGATTATACTATTTACTGCGCATTTTATTGTCTTCCACCTACTTTAATACTGTATTTAAATAATGTGAATTAAACTGCACTGTAGTGCTACAACTGTCTACCTTACTGTGTCTTTTAAATCATGTTTAAAACATGTTTAGTGTCTCACTGCTATTTTAGTGTTGTGTTAAACATTCTCTAGTGTTTCCCAGTGAAAGTAAGGTAGCTAGTACCTGTAACATAATCCAGATACAGGTTTGCTGCATCTGGGTCTGTTTGTAGTGGCTGTTTGTTCTGAGCACATTGTCCAGGTACTCTAGTGAGAGAAGTGTGTTGATTGGAATCTGTCTGGTGAAGGGTGGTTATTCTAAGGCTTAGAGTAGGCATCGTCATTGGTCCTTTTGAACATTTTTAAATTTTTTTCAAGTTTTTAGCTTCTGGTATTTAAGCCATGCATTTGAGGAGGTTTCTAATTGTTTGTACTGAGCCACAGCTCTGAGCTGAAATACCAGAAGACTAGAGGCTTCTGAGCTTCCCAAAAAACATAAATTGCTTATATTTTTGCTTGATTATACTGTTTACTGCACTTTTTATTGCATGATGCCTATTTTAATACTGTAAATACTGCACTGTTTGTACTACAATTGTCTGTTTTACTGTGCCTATTAATTCATATTTTATTGCTGTTTTCACTGTTTACGAAGTTCTTTTTGCTATTTTCACTGTTTGTTAAGTGTTTGTTGGTACCTCTCACTGTTGCAAAGCAATCTGTTCTGATTGTTCTGGTTTTCCTGCCAAATAGTGTTAAAATAACTGATTTGTTTGCTGTTTAAAACATTCTTTAGAGTTTTCTTGCTGTTTTTTCTGCTGTTTAAAACTTTTTTTAGTATCTCAGTGCTATTTGTCTACTGTGTTAAATATTCTGTAGTGTTTGCAGCTGAAACTAGGGTAGCATAGTCCAGATACATCCTCGCTGGTCCTTTAGAACCTCTTTAAAGCTTTTTCAGGTTTTTAGCTTCTGGTATTTAAGCCCTGCATTTGAGCAGGTTTCTGCTTGTTTGCACATCCCTCAGCACTGCGCACTGCCGTGGAATTGTAAACCATATCCAAATAAATCCAACAATTTTTCCCTTAGATACAGCTGTAGCACATTAGTGTAGTCCTCATTCTTAGTACTGTCTCAGTATAAGAAATATTGCTAGTGAAATGTGACCTATTAAACCACCAGCAAAAAAACCCTGGCAGAAGTTTACATCCACTGAGCATCTCCTTGATCAGTCCTGAGAAGTCCCCTCTTTGTGATAACAGTTCTTCAACCTAGTTGACATACAGTTAGACTACTCTTGTTTCTTTTACCAACCTTGTTGACTTGGGTCTCCTGAGGCATTGTAGTACTTGCTTCATGTACACTGACAACCCTCTACTAAGAACTCACTCTAGTACAGAGTGCAAGAGATGTATCTACACCAACAATTGTGAATCCCGTCTCTGTTGCACTTGAAACAGTAACACTGACAAGGTTGTCAACCCATCCACCACTACTCATGCACATTGTACCACTGCTCATACACACAGTAGGCATCAAATACAAAAATCAACATATGCAGAGGCTCTCTTAAAAAAATTACCAAAACACCAGAGATGTCCAAAACACAAGACTGCAATAACTAACACAGTTTCCACAGCAAACATGACACGTAGTAACATCAGTGTCTCACCTACCAAGCCAGTAAGGCGTAACACTCAAAAAACTAATTTTCTTGTTATTGGAGACTCCATAGTGAGATATGTGGATGTCCCACTCTCCAGGCTGGACAAGGAGAAAGCCACAGTCAGCTGCCCAACTGGTGCCAGGATTCATCAGATCATGCATGCACTTAGGTCTCTTAGCAACAAGTACCCTTTGGCCTCTGTCATATTTCATATTGAAGTGAAACATCTGAGATGTACCTCACCGGACTATATGAAAAGAGACATGATTAAACTCTCTGAGAATGTGCCCTACACAGGTATGTTCCTAGCCTTAAGCAACATACTACCTTCACCTAGAATTATGCCACAGTATAAACAAAAAAATGACTTATTTCAATAATCAGTTTAATTTTTGGTGTTGTCCAAAGGGGATCCAGTTTCTGTCAGCATGGGAAGTCATGGTTGACATACCTCACTGCTTTGCCATAGAAGATTTGCACCTGGCACCACTAGGCTTTTGGCTGATGACAAAGGCTGTTGCCTCCACCAAAGTGCCTTTTTTAGGCAAGGTCTTGAAAACAAACAAGTGAAATTTGCCAATCATAACAAAATAAGGCTCATGCTGCTAAATGCTAAGAGCTTAAACCAAAAACTGTACCCCCTGGAAGCACGTCTTTCACTGGAAGATGTAGATATCTGTGCAGTCACAAAAACCTGGTTCAAGGCCACAAAGACTACCTGGCCTTGCAAGACTACAATGCCTTCCATACCTTCAGACCACAAAAGGAACATGTGAGAACCAAAGGAGGCAGTGTTTCTTTCTATATTAGAGATAAATTCACTTCCAGTCTAGTTAGACTGGACAATGTCATGGAGTTACTCCAAGTACAGGTTACTATGGGTAAGACCCTCATTCAAGTCATAGCCAGTTATAGATCCCCCACCATGGGTCATGATGCGCATGAAGCCTACTCGACCAATCTGGAGTCAATCCAAATATTCCCAAACACTCTGGTTATGGGGGATTTCAATTATCCCACCATCAACTGGGAAACAGACTCTATCCTTAACTCTCTAGATAAAAGTAACTTGACTTAGGTAACTCAAATGCCCTGGAAAAAAATGTTCATACCCCAGCAATTGGGACAAACATACTAGATCTGGTCCTCACTAGCATGACAAACAGATGGATTGCCATAACTGTCGGACCCTCATTAGTTAAATCTAACCACAAATCAGTCACCTTTGAGTTGGCACTAACACCAGAACTCACAAATGGTGAAGTCAGATTAAAAAACTTCACCAAGGCAAACTATACCCTCCTAGGGGAAGGTACAAATGCATTGCAAGCCCCACCACCAGTTGGAAGTGGTAACCACACCAACACGTACACTAAAGTCCTGTACAATCACTTGCATAAGTGTATAGACTCGGCTGTACCAGAAAAAATCAAAGCCAGATCCCCAATTAAAAACAAACCACCATGGTGGACATCCAGCATCAACAGACATTACAACAAATGCAAAAAGTTGTTGTCCAAGAAAACAAAGGCAAGGCCCCAACAATGGAAAAGCATCCTCCTCAGCCTCAACACGCAAATAAGTCAACATGTCAAATCCTCTAAGAGCATTTTTGAGAAAAACTTGGAAAACACAGCCGATAACCAAAAGGCCTTTTATAGCTATGTACATAGCCTAAAAGGTAGGATACAAGCACGTGCTGAACTAGTGACTAATGGTATCACAAACACTGACCCCACAGAGATAGCAAACCTGCTAGTGGATAGGTTTGGTGAAAATTTCATCCCCTTATCCCCTCTAAACTTATCATAAACTTTGCCCTAAACTCCCCCACCACCCTACATATCTGAAGAGCAGGTCATTAAAGCTTTGTCCAAGGCAAAAGACACAGCCTCTGTGGGACCAGATGGAATCCCAGACTGTCTTCAAAACAGGCTAAAACATGAACTAACATCACCATTAAGTACCCTTTTCAATCACAGCCTAACCACAGGCTTTGTTCATGTGGAATGGAGAACAGCAACAGTTATTTCCTGCCACAAAGGTGGCCTAGCAACACACCCGGGGAATTATAGACCCATAAGTCTGATCAGCCTCATCTGTAAGGCCATGGCATGGATCATTATGGATCTCATAAATAAAGACATAGGCAACCTCCAAACCCTGGATCCAACCCAGGCTTCATAAAGAGGAGATCCTGACTGTTAAATCTGGTGGATTTCTTCAAAAATGTAACCAGGGCCATTGACGAGGGAAAATCTGTGCACACATCATACCTCAACTTGGTAAAGGCTTTCTCCACAATTCCACACTTAGGAATTACCCTAAAAAATTAGCAAACTGAATGTAAACCTCTTTGTTGTAAGATGGGTTTCCAACTGGCTCACAAACCAGTCACACACCATCATAGTGGGTGACTCTACATCAACCAGCAGACCTATCACCAGCTGGGTGCCAAAAGGGTTAGTGCTGGGCCCCCTACTGTTTAGTATATACTTCTCAGAAGTTCGAGGCCAAAACTAAGGGGTTGTGGCTGACCAAGGCTGTGGACAACTACAAACTAGGTGCAATTATTGAATCCCCAAATGATGTCAGTATACTCCAGGAGGGTCTTATGCAGACCATTGGCTAGTGTCTTAGTCATGGTCTCAAACTGCATGGAAAGAAATGCATCATCATTCCTTTTGACAAAAACAATGTCCCTTCACACTATCAAATCAACAACTCTACCCTAAGTACCTACACATTGGTAAGGGATCTGGGATACAAGTTGACTGTGACCTTAAATTTCACCACCGTGTGTCTACTGTAGTAAGGAAGGCTTTCTACTTAGCACTCTTGATTAGAAAAGGCATCACCTCAACAGCAAAGGAGGGTATAACCCCTTCCATACTCAGCACTAATCAGGCCCATAATTGGGTATAATGCCCCATTCAGCATTTACCATACAAAACAGCTGCAGCAATTAGCGAGACCTCAGAGATTTCTAACAAAGAAGATCAAGGGACTCCAGCACATTCCTTACACAGACTGACTAAAGTCCCTGTCACTATACTCTGTATCATATAGCCTTCCTATGGGAGACTTATGCCTGGCTTACAGAGCAACTTCAGACCGAATCCTAATGAACTTGCACATCTATAAATCAAATGGGACTAGCGCTACCCATTCCAGGGACCTAAATATGACCTGTGACTTAAAAAGTACATGCTGGAGGGACAGGTTTGTCTGTCATGTCTTTGGAATAGGCTACCAATTCATGTGAAACACAGCACCTCTATGGCACTGTTTAAAAGGAACATGGACGAGTGGATGGAGCACCTTAAATTCTTACTGGAGATAGCACCCACAGCCTTCCTGGACATGGGCAGTCATTACTACATTCAATTCTGAGTATTGATTAGCATATCTATGCTATTACATTGGGATGAAACAGCTAGGCTTGAAATTACCTCCAGGTTGATAGCCTAGTAAACCCTTATGATCCTATGATCCTATGTTAGTGTGTGAGGTTTGTGCCAGAATGTAGTGACTCTTTCTTGACAGTATTACTACAATTGGTGGTACAAGGCACTGGGTATAGTATGTGTGATGTGATCTGGTTAAGATCAGCATTTATTAAAATGACCCACTGGGCAGATCCTAATGCTGTTAGGCAAGCACATACGGGTGTGGTCTTGCTAGCATCTTTAGCATCGTAGCACATTGTACCAGATGCTACACAGCAGAACAGAATGGTGTCACAGGTTTAGATAGGTGCACATTGTAGTGACTCACCAGAGGGTTATAGGCACTAGAGGCTCTGTTTCAACTGGCTAGAAACACATTCAACAATCTTCTGGGCCTGTGTATTGGAAGGTTTTATGCTTCTTCCTGTACTGTTTGCAAATCCCTAATGGATGCCATCAGGCATTGCTGAGAGAAGTATTAGAAATAAAATGAAAATATTTATACTCACTGCTCTTCAGTTTAGTATGGCATATTACATATATTATTTCAAACTATAGTGGGATACTAATGTGTACCTACAGATATACTCCATGGATAAAACCATTTATGAACCCACAAAGGAATCCTCTGAAATGCCAGATGTGTGCAACATGAGTTTTGTCATTGTGGCAAATATGGGACTTATGTCAAAACATCGAATACTCATATTATCGAATACCACTTCATCAAACACACTTTGTTGAATCTTCATTATATCAAACTCCCTGAACAAAGAAAACAAACCCTGAGAATGAAACCACTTGAGCACCAGGACAAAACAACAAACAGCAAAAGAAAAAAAATGAAAAGTGGGGGGCTTCACCCCCCAACTAAATATACCAACTCCGAGATCGCACTACACTGGAGGAAGGGCAAGGTTCACCATAGTGGCTAAGTGGTTCCTTTCCCAGGGTTCATTTTTGTTGTTCCTGGAGTTTGATATTATGAAGATTCGAGAAAGTGGGTTCAATGAAGTGGGATTCAATAATGTGAGTATTCAGTATTTTGAACTAGACCCCAAATACGATATCTGTGATTATGCCATTGGTACCCACCACAGTCTGGCAGATGATACTGTGGTGTCTCTTGCAGGTGACATGCTGCTACCTCTTGTGACCTGTTTTTGTCAGGATAAATATCTGTCTGCAGTAAAAGTACCCTAATATAAAGTATATCCTGATGACTCTAAGAAAGGACCTCATGACCAAATGATATTCCTGTTGGGTACCTGGTAATTTAAAACAGTTATCCATGTCCTATAAACCTAATATTACAAAAATGTGAAAAATACTTTATTGGGGGCCTTTGAGATTTCTATAGTTTCACTAGTTGATTTTTGGAAGGTGCTTGAAGCCAAGAAGTACAGAACAGAAGGTGGATTTGCTAGGAGGATCCATTTATCCAAATATCCTCTTTTTTTGGGTTAACACTTCTTATTTGTTGTTTGAACAACAAGATGGTTGCAGGATACCTCATTGTGTTATCACTTAATGACGTTTGGTAATGCTGTGAAACAAACTGTACTGTTTTGAAAATAACATTTTACCCTACATGCTGCTAATGCTGAGTACAAACCTGCTGCTAAGCAGCACCCGTTGTCTCATTCCCACTGGAAATTCTAATTATATTTATCCTATTGAAGTTAGATGTGATTTACTTGAGTTTTATGCAGTCTTCATCATATTCACCATCATTATCATCACCATTATAATTTCAAGCTGTGGGCTATAATTGTAATAGGGCTGCCTTTACCATTAATGCATTTATTTCCTAACTCTCATCTCTTTTTATAAGGCTACTTTCAGTGTCTCTAGTGTAACACTGGATTTCATATTACCTCACGTATGAATGCACATCATCTGATATTAAGCTTTTACTCATTCACTTAACTGCCAGTATCTAAAACTTTATAAATTCAAAGAGGATAAGACTTAGTCTCATTATCAACTTGGAAATCATGTTGTTTTTGGTTATAACTTGCAATGTTTTGCATGTTTTATTATTTGAAGAAGTTTCATATATTGAAGATATCACCTACACACATTTTTTAATGTTGTCAGATTGAATAGTTTGGCTACTGGATTGTCTACTTTTTGGAACTTACATTACAAGAAGATTCCATTACTTTAATTATTTTCCTAGATGTTTAAAGAAATACTCGAAGAACAGGACACCAAAATAAGTATTCAGAAACAAAAATTTATTAACCAGAAAGTTTACTGTGCATGTACAAAGAGATGGATAATAGTATAGTACTTTTGTCAGTGTGATTATAGAGTTCCAAGATACTTCCTGACTACTGCCACTATATAAGAGATGCTCCACACAGAATAAATATCTCTGCCAATCAATGTCTAATTTTTTGCTATACCTAAATCAAAGGAAACTTTTGGGACAAGTGTGGTAAAAGATTATTCTCCTATGCTGTGGCAGGGCCCATCTCCCTCAACTATTCATCTAACCTGACCCAGTTCTATTCCCTTCAAATAGGGAGGCTATGTATAAGCTTAAAGACTTCACCGAGTGTGGGGTTCAAGGAGGATCTTCATGAGACCCTGTCAGTTGGTACCATACTAGGATACCATGTTTCCCACTGTAAAATTGGGATGATGCTTTTTGTAGATCCATGAGTTCAGATATGTGTCTGCAAGGGATACTGTGACTGCGTGCTATTTGAAGGTGGCTGAATGAGAAGATTTTGAATGTCTAGTCCTTGAGGGAAGTACTCTTAAACCATCCTGCATAGGACTTAGTTGACATTTTGACAACTTTCTTAAAAGAAAACTGGTCCGGGTTTCAATGGACAGTCTTTAAAATTCCTCTCTCTTTTTTCACTCTAATTTTTTCTAGGTCTGGTAAACCCCCAAGGAGGAGGACATCCAGTCACAAAACAATTAATGCTCTTAAGCATCACAAACTCTTTCCCCCTCATCTGCTGTTGAAATCTCCCATCTGCCAACCACTGCAATCCTTATTGCTTTAAGGCTTGCTTAAGTAAAGGTTCTCTCAGTATACTTTGGTGTGAGGAACAATCCTGCTGATGAGTTTTGTGGTCTCATTAAGTCATATTTCAGAGCTTACCAGCCCTCCCCTCTAAAGGATTATATCAGCTTGTAGTAGTTAAAGTCTTGAAAAAGGCCTACTCATTGCTGCTGGAAGGGCCTATAGAGGCTATCCCAGCTGTGACAGAGAGTGGAGCAGTTTGAAATTCTCTCTTCCTGTTCTGAAACAGATACCCAGATAGGCGCTTTCATTACACACAGGATATCAGTGACTTCAACCAGCACATCCAATACCTTTAGTTTTGGATGGACATACCCTTTAGGGGATTGTGCCTTTGCTCTCACAGGGCATTTGGTACATCAGCATTTAAGATTTACATAAGACATCTCTCCAGCTTTCTTTTTTTTTTTTTTTTGTATCTCTCCAGTCTGCCTTAGGTGAGCATCATTTTTAGTACTGGGTTTTGTCATCTTATTATTTTCAGCAAACAAAATCTTCAAAAGGAGCTGACCATGGTGACAGGCATCTTGCAGAAGAAGACTTCTCTTGCTCTTCTCATATATGGACAAGAGACTCCTACTTGCTCCATGTATGGACATCTAAGAAGAAGTCTTGGTGTAGACAGTCCTAGGTTTGCTATTCTTAACACTGACAATAAACTGCAGCAAGGGGTCTTCCATGATCTCTGCTTAAAAATGTATTTTTCAGACAGAATGGGACATTCTCAATGTTGTTTAATCTTGCCATTGGAGAGAGAGACCAACAAGTCATGGCTTTGGCTTAGTGTGTAAGGATACATTACAGCATCCAGGCATTGACTATCTTGTGCCTTCTGGGCATGATGGCTGTCATGATCTTTATGGGGCTATTTGTCCATATAAGAATGTTGGTATTCTCAGGGAACTGTGAGGTGACATTTACTTCAAAAGTGCAATAAACTCACAGATTTGTTATTTGTGTCAAAACCATGTGGAAGAGCTATGGGGTGGTAGACAGTTTCCAACAATCAGATGATGAGTGCTCCCTTTCTATACACTGTTCATGTTGGTAATGAGTGTTTTACTTGTGGTCTGGGGATCTTACTTAGGCTAAAAAGTGTCACAGGCTATATCCTGTTACCCAAACAGAAAATTTCTTCCATTTGCCCCAGAAAGCCTTTTGAGTAAAAAGTCATTAGAAGGAATGAAGACTATAGAACTTTTCCAGAGATGTCTTGAGATCTTGCTATTACTTGAGCTAGAGAAGCCATGCTATCAGCATGAAAACATAAAGGCTGGGATGTGGTAGGATGATGTTTCTTTGACTGGTGTGATTGGTGACAGCAGCAGATTCCAGAGAAACAGCCTCATTGGAGTTCAGAGAAGAAAATGGCAGAGAACAGGAAATCAAGGCTGACTTGGAGAGAAGATCATAATAGAAGTCACCTTAATGTTTTGTGGTGTGGCTTTGACTTTCTAAATATACCATATCATTGGAAGAAATGGGGAAATCTTTAGAAGAAACCAATTGTCCATAGATGGCCAAAGACATCCTCCATTTCTCCACGTATTGAAAGGATAAATAAAAAAAAAACTTTGTTCATTTGATATTTATTTAAAGATGCAAACAGCCCACTCATGCTGGTTACCCCATTTGTAAAAGATTCTTATGGTTACTGTTGGACTTTAAGACCATTGATGAAGCACTGATAATTCACATCTCATATAACATGAGTGGAAATAATGAATCATTATGGCTGTATTATCCACTGCAAAACTCCTGCTGTTTCCCTGAAAAAGCAGTACAAATGAGCTCATCTTTGCTTGCTAAGGTTGCAGTCTACTGCTCTGGTGCCTGATTCAATTGATGGGACACCCATGGAAAGTTATCCTGCAACATTTGAAGAACTACAGTGGGACTGCCAAATCTCTATTTCAATGACTGGCAATTCAGACTCATGTGGAGACTACATTCCTTGAGCTGCCCACACCCTTTATAGTCTCCTAACTCAGTCAGACACATCTATGGTGACTTTGGCCTCTGGAGAGTAAAGAACAAAGGGGTACCTTATCAGGAGATTCTGAGGATTAGATGCCAATACAGCTGCATTGATAAACCATGGACATCTTGAAAGGAGCAGGCAGGGGGTCAAGGTGTTGAGACCACAGAACTTGAAAAGTCTACTGCAAGACTTGCACATGGAAGCTAGAATAATGAATCATAAAATGGTAGCTGCCTTGAGAAGAGGACTCTTAGGTGCATCCTGGTTTTAGGACTTGGAGACAAAAAGCACAGACATATTGTTTCTAAAATGGAATCAACCCTCTGAGGAGATAGAAATGTTTCTGGGCTTAGTGAAAAGATATAACATAAATACAGGTCAAGCTTCAGGTGACAGTATAGTCATTTTCAATAGTCACAATGACATTTGGTTTGGGAAATGTGTGATAAGATGCAGAAATATTTCATTTAAAGTACACAGAAACAAATGCTGAATGCAATATCTTATCCGAAATTTCTTTAAAATCATTGAATTTTCCTGTACTCTTCTGATACATTCAGGGCATAGATTCAAGCTGTTGGGTTAGATTTTTGCGTATTGTAAGCACTGGGAGAAAAAGATAGAAGTTGATGTACCAGGTGATGTCCTTGGAAATGAGATAAAACAACTAAATATATTGGCTGCAATGCCTCAGAGACAGTTATGATTAATCCACTTCACAGAGTGCATATACAGAACGATCCATATGTTCATGCAGGAAGCAGCAAAAATATTTCTTCCTGAACATAATGCTACTCAGAATGAGAGTATGAAAGCAGCTGGCAAAACAGCATGAGGGATTGTAGAGTCAATGACAACATGTATGTTTCTCTTAGGAAGCTTCTAGGCTATTTTGGAAATACTAAAGGATCTGGTGCTGTTAGGTGTACTAAGAAATAGTTATGAGTGATTCACTGACAGTTATGAAAGATAGAATCACACCACGCAACCTCTTACCACAAGAATTCTGGACAAATTCCAAAATAATGGGGGGACAAAGACCCAAAATCAGAGAAAATTTAGATATTGATCTTTTAAACAGGTATTTTATAAGATAACCAGGTTTTGCACTAGCATACATTTTCAGAAGAGTATGAAGTGTGAAAGTCAAATGTCCATTATGATTTAATGATTTCCATCCTCAGTGATTTGTCAAAAAACATAAATTTTATGAAGAACATAGCAAATATATGAGGCAAAAATCTGAAAATTCTGCAGAATTCTAGTTGAAAATTATGCAAGTATAGGTCAAGATACTGTTGACATTTTGCAGACTTATTCTGAATTCTTTTCTTGTGTCATATCATGCCAGACAGAAAAGTATAGCATTAAGATTTCAAGTAAGGCAGTACCAGTTATTCATGCCCTAAGAAGAGTGTGCCAATATATCCTAGAAAGAGACTTGAGCACAAACTGAGATGCATGATGCATCACTCTTAAGCAAAAACAACTGAATGAATGTGTCAATAGCTTGGTGACTGCATCAAGGCACATAATATATCAATTAAGATGTAACGTTATCAATTTAAAACTGTTGTGGAAGAGTCTGCATCTATGCTTAATGCTAATTGGAAGTTTTGACAAATTAGGCTGGATAAAGCCAGCTCAGTGTTTTGTTTATTCAACATTCTTCTGAGTAGGTACTGCTTTCTGTGATTGCCTTTTGGAATGTCAGCTGAAATGACTGAAAGTTAAGAAAGTGTAGTTAACATAATCAATAATCTTCTGGTGTGGGGAGCTACCAAGGAAGAACAAGATAATTGACTTACCAGGCTAAATGACAAGCTGTGAGAAAAAGGGCTTAAAATAGAGCAGAAGCATATGAATGGGTGAAGAATCCATGTAACTGTCTTTAAATACACTGGTCATGTTCTGATTTCTGAAAGTCTCAAATGAGACTGATAAAGTATCCTCATAATGAGCAATCAAATATCATATGGCAGGCTATTTCATTGTGATTTCCTGGTGTAGTGAGGTATCTTTCCAAGTACCTACCACTCTAGAAGATGTTATTGTATGGTTTAGTTCAAGAAGCAGGATAGAAGCTCTGAAACATTTGAAAGGGTAGTTAGGATGTGCATAATTTGATGTTCTATAATGTTTACAACTGGCAAATCTTTAAAATGATGCCAGCCAACAAATCTTGGAGAAATGAGACTGAAGTATGATGGAAAGCCAGCATAAGACCCCAAGATTTTGACAAACAGACATATTATCACTATGCCAAGTTAGATAAGAAAAGATTTGGTTTGGTGAAAGTTCCATGATTTTATTTATGGCAAATCAGTCATATCATAATCAACTACTATGGACTTTTTTAAGCAGTCACTTCATAAAGTGCCAGTAAGGCTATAGAGAATACCACTGAACTTGAAGAGATAATACTCACAAGTTATTTGCGCTATATACCAGCTGATATCAATACTGCCTGACTGTTACCTTCTGTTTAATAAACATGATAAACTAGATTTTCAGCATCAAACACAAGTGCAAAATAAACAAACTGCTCTTCTAGTTGAGAAAGAAAATCTGACTTTACCAGAAAGCAGATGTGCAATTTATAACAGAATCTTTTTTGCACTACTAGTATATGCCCTCCCTGTAATAGCTGCAGCTTCAGAGAAGAACCTTTCAGATATTCAAGCTATCAGCAACTGTATATGAAGTTTTTTATTACCTTAAACCCCTTCCAAAAGCCAAATACCACTGCCTTACTCTAGACAAACAAAATGGCTGCATGAAACACAGAACTCCAGATTATTACTAGGCCCACTTGTTTTTGGTCTGTCAGAAATAAAGTCCTTCCTCTTCTTAGCTGGCCACCTAATACCCAGATCCTTAAGCTATTACACTGGGCTAATTCCCTCATTAGGACTCTCACTTCCTACACAATGCACAGTTCTACATACTGCAGACCATAACTTCTCTTTCATTGTACCACAACTTTTGGGAGAAATCTTCCCTTCACTATAAAAAACAATTCATCTGGATACTGAATTCACATTGAAATTTAAAATATATTTTTAACAAAATGCACATTTCACCAGCTCCTATACCCCACATATTACCTAACTTCTGCTTTCCTAAACCCTATCAACAATCTATGTATTTAAACTATATTACACAGACATACCATACAATCATACTGTGATAGCGGTTTCTTCACATCCATGTCACATCTTCAACCCACTTTTGTCCTCATCTCAACTTTTCTTTTTTCTTTGAAGTTCTTTTTATATGGTGTATATATTTTCACCAAAATAATTGAAAGAATAATAGTTCAAAACTGTTGCTAGCATGATTATTAGCTTGAATAAAAAGCTGCAAGAGTGATATAAAATATAAAGGGTTAATTTAGAAATAGTATAAAATGCAGAAAAGTAGTAAATGTGCTGGTAAGCATATATATAGCTTAATTAGATATTGGCATCCATGTAAAGGAGTGTGTTATTGAGAAACAAAGTTTGTAAAAATAACTGTGCAGATGGCAGTTGGAAGGACATCAACAAAGTAAAGAGATGTAACATCAAGCAAGATAAAGTTGGAACATCAAGTTTCAGATAACTGAGTTTCCCTGGACCACCAAACTTGAAAAAGAATCAAGGACAAATCATAAATTAGAAGAACAAAGAAAAGTGTTATACAAAGGAAGATTGTAATACATCAGACTGAGAAAAAAATATCAGACTTTTTGGTATAAGTATGAGTGTGTATAAACAAGCTTTGGAAATTTGCCACAGAGAGCTGACAGCATCTGTGTTGCATGCTTGTAGAGCCAAAAGGAAAATGTAATAGTAAATGCATATTAATTGAAGCAGTTTATCTCAGTGTATTTATTGTACTTAGTACAATACAGTATTAAAGTAGTTGGTTATATTAGAGTTAAATACTGTGGTATGCATGCATGTAAATGCAAGTAACAGCAAGAAACCAACAGAAGGCAGTATATAATTTTCAGTAATATTTTCCACCACTTCAGTATTTGGCACTGTTATATGTAACACGTTCACATACTATGAACACACTATGATTGATTCTTCAGTGCTATGATTGTATTGAGTGACTTCACCATTTTGCTAAACTTCTTGATAAACATCCTGTCATTCTTTGTATAGATCGTATAGTCTCTCTTGTCAAAAGTTTAATCGACAAATAATTTTTCTCTACGTTGTATGTATTCTGTAATCTCTCTGCATGTCAACTATTCAAATATGTTTTGTTCATTGGGCTGGCATGAATCTGATCTGAAAAGATCGATGTTCTACCCCATAAAACAAAAGTAAATAAAAAATAAAGCAAATGGCAGAATTTGGTATCATTTCTAACTACAAAATCTCTAGACAGTGTCTGAATCTGTCTTTCAGTGATATTGTTTGGCATGAATTCTTTGAAAAGGTTAGAAACACACCACAATAAGTATTTTCTCCTGCTGCTGCAAACTGTTGCTTAAATTAGACATTTTTTAAACAAAGGAAATTATTAGCTCCTCAAGTCAGGCATTTTTTTTTTGTAATTGCTATCATTTTTTTCCTGTGAAACAACTGTAAGGAAAGGAGGTACTGCCAGCACAGCTAGCTGGAATTTTGTAAATAATTATATGTCATTTGTGAATATAAAACTGATTTATACAAGATGCTTATGTTACAAATGTATTAGAACTGTATGTCATGTGTATATCAAACTGATTTGAACATACATTGTGTTGAAATAGTGTTTGTATCCACAGTGTGCCTTACTGGAGAGAACAGAAATGTATATGCACTATTGTAACTATTTTAATGTATATGTTTTAACAGAGGAGACTGGAAGGTTAACCTCAGTCCAGCAAACTTTGGAAAAATATCTGAAATTAAATCACTTTAAGGTCTAAGCCATAAAGATACTATCTCACAGGTTGCAATGTAACCAGAGACACAAAGCCTGTACTAGGAATATTTCTGTACTGCCTTTGGGGTGAACTAATTACTCTCTACAAGTGTGGAGAAATGCAATTGTTTTATGACTTCCAGCACCTGCCAAAGATCTGAGCAAAAGCCCTTGTGTGCGTATTTTTACAGGTAGGTGCTAAGTATTGCCAGCTTCCAGCAATGGGGGGGTTTGCATGGGAAGTAGAAGTCAGATGACAAGAGGTGATGTCATTCTGCAAGCTGTCCCAGTATTAATATTTTAGATATTGTTTTGAGAAGTCTCTTAGACAGACTCAGCATTCTGTATTCAGTCTTGGGCCTGACAAAAAGAAAAAAACTTTTACTGCATCATCTGCCTTGCTCTATGAAGTAAGTTATTAGAAACTAGTATAATTCTCTTAGATTCATTCACAAATATAGTGAAGCTTAGTTTAGATATTGTTTTAATTTATTTGTGTGAGCCTGTCCTCCCTATCTAATTTTAAATATTTCCTGTGGTTTTGAACTCTGATGTCACTGTGAATATATATTTGGCACTTTCTTGTTCTTTTATTATTTATTATTAAATATATTTAAACCTTTCAGTGTGGCTGATCTTTGTAGAGATATTTAAGTTCTGAGAGTACTTGCATATTTATTTGGTGACACTCTGTGAGCCACTCCTAATACCATTGCTCTTGGTCAAACTACCATTTATATTATTCCAATGGGAAGTTTTATTGGGGATCTGGAGAAAGAGGGAGAGACCAGCCCTGGAGTGACTGTGGTCTCTGTGTGCTCTTAAGGGAAATTGTACTTGATGCAGAGAGCTGCATCTGGACATACTGTGTATGTACCTGTTATCCTCCCAGTGAACATCCTCCACAGGTACCAGTGGTGAGGATTGAGGTTCCTTGATTACTGGTCCAGTGGTGGGTCATCATAGTAACATAGCTGTGAAATTCCCAAAGGATAGGTTTATGACCTAAGATGGGGGGGGGGAGTGATTAGTTATAAATTACAATGCACAGTAAAAAAAAAAAGTGAAATTCAACAGACTCTGTAGGTTTATTACTCCAATGACTCGGAAAGAACATGAAATGTTAATAGATTTCAGTGTGGGGTTTTCCTTGACCAAAAATCTTAAAATATGATGGTTGAGCTTATATAAGGGCCAAGGAAACAAAGTGTACACTTCAAAAATGAATAGGATAGGGGCACCTCAGAAAAGAAGAAACAGCTATGTCATGATGTTTTATACATAACAATGAAAGGATTATTCTGTAGTGAGGAAAATATATTCTGAGAAATGGGAATGTTGTTGGTAGAATGTATTTGTCCTTTAAAACAGTGACAATAGCAACCATTCTTGAAAGGAAAGCCACGTCTAAAATGGTCATACCTATAAACCACATACATCAGATTCAGTTAGATAGCAGAGCCAAAAGAAAACTGGCCACATATCAACCAACCCCTATCTATTTATTTATTTATTTTATTTATTAATTTATTTATTGACATTTGTTAACCGGGTTAGTCTAACTGGGATTTTATCCCATTTTCAGTGGAGACCCGAGGAGAAAATCTCCAGATAGTACAATAAATCATTACAGTAGTAAACAAGCATAGCAAACAATAGAAACAAACCTAAGCAACAATTAAACAACAGCACGTTTTTTTTTTTTTTTTCTTCAGGAAAATACTATGTAACTGTACTAGTGAGGGAGAGTGCAGAGTGTGAGTAGGATCAACTTAGAGTGATTCCAATGTGGGGAGAGGAGAGAACTATGTAGGGTCATAGCAGGGGCAGATTCTGTAATTGAATAAATGTGTCTTAAGTTTCTTTTTAAATAGTGGGGTGTGAGAGATTGAGCGTTTGTCCAGGGGACGTTTGCTACAGGTTTGGGCCACAGAGTGTTTGTAGCGTAGCTTACCTATTGACTTATTTGGGCGGTAAATATCAAGCAATTGTTGATTAGAGGTGTGGAGGGATCGAGATGGGATGTAGACAGAGACAAGGAGAGATACAGATGGACAGTAGGAGGGTTTAAAGAGCATAGAGTGCAGCATGTGAAATTGGTAGAGATGTAGTAGTTGTGGGAGTTCTAGCCATTGTAGAGACTTTAAAGCAATACAGTGGTGTGTGTTGTTTGGGGAGTTCTGGCTATTTTGTAGTAGGATTGTTGGAGTTTGTTCAGGGTAGTTGTTTGGATATTTGTGAGAAATGGAGCGGCATAGAGGAGAGAGGGGAGGAGAAGTGCTTGTCCTAGGGTGAGTCTAGCCTCGGGACTGAGATATTTTTTTTCCAGTGCAAGAGACCTAGTTTCTAATGTGTTTTCTTTATGCATTGCTGTATGTGTTGACTGAATTTTAGTTCATCATCGATGATGACTCCTAAGAGTTTGGTGTAGGTATTTGGTTGGATAGCTGTATTATTATTACAAGACTTAATGACAAAGGAGGATTTATGATGAGTAAGAGAATGGGGCAGAAAGAGTAAGAGTTTGGTTTTTGTGGGATTGGGGATCAGTAATTTTTTTGAAAGCCATTGTTCAGTGGAAAGTAGAGCTTTTTGGGTTAGGGAGTGTAGGTCAGAGATGTTGTTGGCTGTATTGATAATTGTGGAGTCGTCTGCATATTGTATGAGAGATGACTGATAGCAAGAGGTGAAAAGATCATTGGTGAAGATGTTGAATAAGAGGGGACCTAAGATGGAACCTTGTGGAACACCAGTAGAGATAGGCAAGAAAGGAGAAGGGGAGGAGAGCCATTTGACTGATTGTTTGTGTCCAGACAGATAGCTAGCGAACCAGCTGAGGGTGGAGGTGGATAGGTGAAAGTTGGCAAGTTTAGATAGAAGTAATGGATGAGACACTGTATCAAAAGCTTTGGAGAGGTCAAGAAAGAGACAGGAAGTAAGTTTATTGTTGTCCAAAGATTCTGCAATGGTGTGAGTGAAAGAGAGTAGAGCAGTAGTTGTGCTGTGATAGGGGCGAAAACCATGTTGGGTAGGGGTGAGTAAGTTGTGATTGAGAAGCTGAGTGTGGATACATTTTTCTAGTATCTTAGATAGTGGGGAGAGAATGGCAATATGTCGATAGTTGGAAGGGTCAGTGGAGTTACCTCCTTTATGGAGAGGGATAGTGTAGAAAGATTTCCAAAGGGTAGGAACAGTAGATTCTTGCATAGATCTATTTACTAATATTGCCACTGGGTAGGCAATAGAGTTAGCTGCGAGTTTGAGGAAGGTAGGAGGTAATTTGTTAGTAGAGGGAGAGCAGGGTTTGAGTTTGAGCAGTAGAGATTTGATGTAGGAAATGGGAACAGGCTTAAAGGAAAAAGAAGTAGTGTTGGGGTGGGTGTGGGGTCAGGTGAAGAGGTAGGTTGAGAGGGTAGGAGATTTTGGATGGAGGAAATAAAATGTGAATTAAGTAGGGTAGCTGCTTCATCAGGAGTTGGGTTTGGGTAGGGGGAGGGGTTGGAGGGACTACCTTGGTAAAGGATGCTTTTGTGTCCAAAATTTCCGAGGATTTGAATTATATTTGTGCTGGCCTGAGCTATAGAATGACTTTTTGTCTATTATTGTCTGTTTTTTAGCAAGATTGCGTAGTTGTTTGTATTTGAGAAGAAGAGGTGTTTGTTTAGATTTGATCCAGGCTTTCCAGACACTGTCTTTTTGTTTTATGATAGACGTAGTTTCTTTTGAAAGCCAGGGAGCATGATTGGATTTCACTTTAATCTTCCTGGAGGGATCTAGGGAGTCCAGAGTATTCAAGAAAATGCTGTTAAAAGTGTTAACAGCATAATTTAGAGGGAGTTGTCTAAGGATGGACCAGTCCATGTTTTGTGGAATTGAGTTAAACTGTGAAGAATTAAATGTAGATAATTTTCTAGAGTCTTTGAAAAGGTAGGGTTTAAGAGTATGGGAGTTGTATCTCAAGATAGAGGTAGGGAGATGGTCACTAGGAGTCTGGTAAGGTTGTGGGCTGATGCTAGTGATGGGGGGTGCTTGTAAGAATCCAGTCTATTATGGAGCTGGAGGTTGAGGTTTTTTGGAAGTCAGTGGGGGTAGAAAAGAGTTGGTGGAAACCAAGAAGGTGAATACTAGGTAAGGGAGAGTCAGTAGAGAGTTTTGACCAGTCTATATTGACATTGCCAAAGAAACTTGAATGGCAGGTAGTCTGGTCATGGAAGGAAAGAATGAGTGCTGTAATTGAAACCTTTCACAGACTATCGCAAATACTTAAATGAACAGGCACTTGGAAGCACTAACAGATAATACTGAAGCACACAACTATTCTAGCCATAACAGGCTTGTCATGGGCGCGGGGGGGGGGGGGGGCAGCACTATGAGATATGACAACATTAAAATAAAAGCCCTTATATGTAAGAATGATGATGACCCACCACAACCCTACAGTGCGCACTGCTGGAATGATGGTGACTTTACACCTATTCACCACGACAGTACGTATCAGACATTAGGCAACATCCCAAGCCATCTGGGCTTATTGAAAGAGGGAAGCAGAAAATAAAAAAAAAGTTTTGAAAAAGTACACATTATTTTTTCTGACTAAATTATGTAAACAAAGACCTCATCACTCATACTTAAATTCTCAGTTGGCAAGGGTACATAGACACTCTTATTTTTTCCACAGAACATATACAATGCTGCACCATTTTCTTGATGGCCACTGATTTGGAACTATCTATACTATGTGGATGACTCTCACAACTGCAGTAAAACATATTACCCAGTAGGGATCTAATAGAATGATATTAGAGGTACTAAAGTTTAACAAATTTAATGTAGCATTAATCTCTCTCCCTCTCTCTCACTCTCTCTCTTTGGTGAGAGATTAAAAGGATCTATGTCAGTTTGTCGAATCTGCAAATCACTGAATGGCTAAACACTGAGCTGTAAACATCGAAAAATGCAATATCGAAACAGGAAGTGAATGGTAACTCTGTTATGTGAGATCACAGAACAGTAAGGATTAGTGAATCACCTTTTTCCCATTGTAGTACAGTCTTGGAATTGGTACACAAAATTAACAGTGGGCCCTTGCAAAAAAGATGCTTTTTTGTGTGTGTTACTTGATGATTATAGCTCAATGCTTATCTGTTCGATGATTGTGCAGTTGACAAAATGACATGGATCCAGGATAAAAGCATTAGCCTAATGTGGAACTTACAAATCTTGGAGTGTTTGTTTGGTTGACCAGGAATGTCCATCTTGATACTCATTTCAGTGAGCCCAGAGAAAAAAGGAAGCATAAACAAAGAAAATATAAAATCAACAACATATATGGGATTCAGAAAGGCATAACATAGTGCACTAATCTGCCTTGTCCAGGATTTCTTAGTGTGCTAAGCCTGTGTGATTCAGATTCTGAGGTACCATTACAGTAATATGAAGGCACTGGCCTGCAGTGTGTACAGTGGTATTACTGGCAAGGCCTCATGCTAATGTGGCATTTCAGGAACATGGTAAATGCTAATTATGTACATGCTCTTTCGTGGAAATAAGTATGGTACAGAGAATCGATCTACTTCACTATATGGTGCACGAAGTGAAAAAGGGGTATGCTTTCTTTGGACAGAATGCACCTATTCACTTCATTGGAAAGAATGAGGCTTCTTGGGCTATTGTGGGTTAAGTACTGCAAAGCTGTTCATTGTTTTCTTTTGTGTGTGTGTGTGTGTGTGTGTGTGTGTGTGTGTGTGTGTGTGTGTGTGTGTGTGTGTGTGCGTGCGTGTCTGTGTGTGCATGCGCGTGTGCGCGCGTACGCGCGCGCACGTGTGTGTGTGTGTGTGTGTCTGTGTGAATGTGTGTTCTCCTGCAGGGGAATGTTTGCTTGGGGGAAGGGTTGTCTGTGCATGCTGAAAGGTGCTGTGCAACTGTGTTAAATGGGCTGAAAGGGTAACACTATTGAGGTTAGGCCTAAAAACACAGTGCTCAGTTCAAAGGCATAATGACTGACTGATAAGTTCTTGCTCAGTTTGGCTTTGTCATGCTTCAGGATAACAAATAATTGCAGTCAGACTTTTAGGCAGTATGGCACTGTCAGAATAGCTCTGCCACTGCTAATCTTTCTGAACCCTGGAAAACATGTTAAGAGTAGCTGGCTACAAACTAACAAGATGCAACATACCTAGCAACCTAGGTATGCAATGAAAAATAAATGCTAGTATGTAAGGTAAGCATTACAAGGCAGCTATAGAATAAGAACACACACACACATATATAGATATTCAGATTTTGTTTGTTGTTGTGAGAGCTAAGAGGGTGTAATGGTGTATATTGCGCAGAAGACAAAATCAAAATGGTGTAACTATCTTGAAAATTTGATGTAAAGTGTTAAAGCAACAAAAAAACAAAAACAAACAAGAAGTAGTGAATGAGAATAGAAGATAAGATGAGAAACTGTTTATATAAATAAAATGCATATATTATGAGCTAGGGTTAGACCAGCAGAATCAAAGAAAGCAAAAGCAGGTGAAAGTGCAAAATGGGTCAGTTAGTGATGGTAGAGGGTAAAGGTAAAATGTTGGAGTGATAAATTAATATGGCAGTTGTATTTGCATTTCAAGCATATTTTTTTACCTCATTTTGTTTGTTAAAGCTGAAATATAACTTAGGATCTAAATGCATAAATTCCAAGGCCTTCTGAGAAAGAGTAAGATGTGTCATCAAATATATTATTTGCAGTATCGACAAAGACAAGATAACCTGATAATGATCATTCTCCGGAAGTGGTATTCTCTTCTGGTATGAGAGGTAGTCTGTGGAGCATGGTATTCTGTTGCAAGTTTTAAATAAGTTAAGGTTAGTCTATGAATTCAATTGACTGAAGTGTACACAGTGAAACACAACGTGAGCTATAATGTTATAGGTTTGCTGGAGGCAGCATAGCTGGTTCAACCAGCTCCCTGGTCGGTAGCATGAACCACCATCACACACCCTGAACTCTTCAAACTCTAGCAAAAAACACTTTACCTTATTGTGATCAGCTTATTGAAGTCAGATCCATGCCCCCATCCTGCAGCTCTTCCACTGAAGAGCAAAATAAAAAAGGTAAATATTGCATTAAAAGAGGTCAGGATAGGCTGACCACATCCCCCAACAGTTTGCATGCAGGTCAGTTGCCTGTCTCGCCCTGCCCTATCTACACTACTGGTTGCAATTACAAAAGAAGAGGTGAAGTGAGAGGTGCAAATGAGAAAAAGTTTGCCTCTGTATAATATATCAAGGTTTTGGTTTGCTTAACAACGTTTACTGAATTTCTGCTGATTATTAATTAAATAGACCACACGTTTAGTATAGGCTACTTTTTCAATGGGAAATTAAATAACTGAATTCTAAGGCATTGTGGAGACTAGTTTTGAGAGATCTCAAGGTTACAATCTGAAGTTAAGGTGGTGTAACAGCTAAGTAATGCTTAAGACAAAACAGCAGACAGTTTACTAATATTGAGATGAAGACCCATTCTACTAAACTATAGTTTTATGGACTGGAAAAAAATATTGCTTGAAACTGATAACAGACAGTGATTCATCTTGTTATTGTATAAGATAATTTTATATAATACTTATTCCATTTTTTACCAGGAAAGTCTGACTGTGCAAACAAGCCCCTTTTTAGTGGATGCCTGGAGAGAAAAGCTCCACAAGAAATTTTGACAGTAGTCCATATACAACATGCAGCAAATTTTGATAATCTGTAGAAGCATTACATATAAACAATTCTCACCAACATGGTTGACTATAACTGACAACTACTGTAAATAGTACCAGAACCCAAGGAATTAGCATTGAGGATCACTTAAGTCAGCTATGAGAGTTTGAGATAATGCCTGTTTCCTTCTACCAGATTGCCATGTGTGTGCCAAACAGCTGCTGTAGGATTTTACTGTGCCATGTGTGATCCTTTGGGCTGAGAGAACAGTAAGATATCATGTTTGATCCTTTGGGCTGAGAGAACTGTAAGATACCATGTTTGATCCTTTGGGCTGAGAGAACAGTAAGATACTACATGTGATCCTTTGGGCTGAGAGAACACTCAGATACCACGTGTGATCCTTTGGGCTGAGAGAACGGTAAGATACTACATGTGATCCTTTGGGCTGAGAGAACAGTAAGCTAGCACGTGTGATCCTTTGGGCTGAGAGATCAGTAAGATGCCACATGTGATCCTTTAGGCTGAGAGAACAGTAAGATACCACATGTGAATCTTTGGGCTGAGAGAACAATAAGATACCACATGCGATCCTCTGGGCTGAGAGAACAGTAAGATACCACATGTGATCTTTTGGGCTGAGAGAACAATAAGATACCACATGCGATCCTTTGGGCTGAGAGAACAGTAAGATACCACATGTGATCCTTTGGGCTGAGAGAACAGGAAGAGTTTTAAGTAGCACACAGTACAGCAACTGCTGAAAGCTTCTATACATCAGGAAAGAGTTCTGTGTTACGCTGTCTATTGCAGATACAAAATGCAGCACTTCTAAGGGTAGTATCAGTACACTCCTTTGGTTTAAACTATGCTGCATAGCAAGATATTATGTTTTAACTGAAACTGTGTTGAAGAACTCATTACAAATATGTACTCCCTATCTACATTGTTATCAGTTTCTGTACCTCCTGTCCACATCATCGCTCTCACTGAAATAGCCTTAATTCTTCCATACTTACAATTTGTTGGAAATTAAAAAGGAACATCAGACACTGTACATTCAAAGTACATATGGGCACTGTACATTTGATGACCATAACTGTAATCTTCAAAATTGCAAGAATTTAAATGTGGCTATATGGAAACATATAATATGTCTAAAACTGCTCTAGCTTGAAATATTCTGTCTTCTAGGATGTACAGCAATCTTAGAGATAGCATGTGTAAGTAGCAGTGTTGTGGGGGAGAGAGACCTACATCTGGAGTCTCATGGACTTACCCCCACTGTCCTGATGGAGAGATGAAAAGTCAGCAAGTAAAGGAGCGTAGTAGTGCTGAAATTGAATTCATCCTCAAGTGTTGGTGAGTACCTTCATGAGGTGGACCCTGTTTTTTCACAACATCTCACCAAGGTGACACTGATATATAGACTGTATTTATATGGGTCTACTTCTATTCACTGACTCCCATTTCGTCGAACTTTCATTTCACTGAAACTTCATTACATCGACAAGCATTTTAGGTGGGGGGCTTCACCCCCTACACACCCCAATGTGGGGGGCTGTGCCCCCACACCCCCCTACAATATATATCAACTCCAGGGTCGCACAACATTGGGGAAGGGGGCAAATGTTTGTCGATGTAATGAAGTTTCAGTGAAATGAAAGTTTGATGAAATGGGAATCAGTGAATAGAAGTAGACCCATTTATATAGCATATATCACGGACAGAAGTAAATCAAAAATAAAAAGATAGCTGGGTGCACAAGACCCAGGATAAAAAAGTGCCCAATCTTGGTAGGCGCACTGGTGTCAGGACTGGAAAAAATGACAGTGTAGAATCCTCAAAATACAGGAACAATCCTACAATGGGAACAGGCCAGGCTCAGGGGGAGGATGGCCCCCCTGTTGTAGAAGGAAGTAGTAGTCCACAAAAAAGACGACAGAGTGGACTATTGAGGATAAGAAAGAAATTATGTATTGCTACTATTATGTAAAAAGCCCAGAATTTCCAGACACAAGATATACAAAATGATTAAGAAAGAAATTAGAGGAAAGAAAAATACTTCAGCAGGAAAAACTGTCACAAGCTTCAAATAAAAATTTGCTTTCATTAATACAACAGATTTTTGAAAAACAGTATATAGATCAAGAAACTTTGATCTCTTTGGAAAAGAAGCCTCTGAGGAAGTAAGAAAATATAAACAACAAAACCTAGAGATATTTGAAAAATATAAAAAAGAAATATGGACATGGAAAGGAAAGAGAGATTTGATATGGTGCAATATTTATGCAAAGGAGAAAGCCAAGTTAATTAATATACAGAAGGCAGTTTCAAAGATATTTGAAGAAAAATACAGGCAAAGGCATCCAGATATGCAAAATTTCACAATAAAAAGACTAAAAGCACAAAGATTTAATGTAGAAAAGATGATTAGTAAAGTAGAAGTTAAAGAAATAGAAGCTGAAGTTATGGAGTGCCTGCGAAGTGAAGGATTTAATGTGGAAGGCCTAAAACAGACCACATCACAGCATGATGGAGTGAGTCCCCAGAATAAGGAAAAGCAAGAAGATCAAGAGACGTGAAGAAGAAATATGGACAGGGGAAAGGAAAAGAGATTTAATATGTTGTAATATTTATGCAAAGGAGAAAGGAGAAAGCAAAACTAACCAATACAAAAAGAGCAGCACCAAAGATATTTGAAGAGAAATACAGGCAAAGGAATATGGATATGGACAACTTTACAATTCAAAAAATAAGAAGACTAAGAGGAAAAGCAGAAAAAGAGATTAGTAATGGAGAAGTTAAAGAAATAGAAATTGTGGTAATGGAACAGCTGCAAAGAGAAGGATTCAGTGTGGAAAATCAAATGCAGACAGCACAACAACAGGTTAGAGCAATGGATATCCAAATTAAGGAGAAACCAGTGGAACAGGTAGCAACAGGTCAGGTGCCATATCAAGATATTTTGGAGCCTTTCAAAGGAAACCAGTATAAAAGTTTACTTGAAGCTAGACAGGAAGGAAAGGAACAGGAAACTGTGGAAACTCTGATGCAGTCAATGTTGAGGAGTGATAGGCCAGTGAGTTCCCGTATGACAGAACAACAGATGACACAGGATGAAATTGAAGAGAATGTGCCACAAGAAGATGTTGTAGAACTTTCTATAGAATGCCCGCAGGAAATGGAAAACAAGGGAAGTGCCCTCAGTATGGAAGAAAAGGAGTTAAGAGAAGAGTTGCTTGATTTAATAGACAAAGAAAGATATATCAAGATCAATGAGAGAAATAGACTGCAGAAGGTTAATAAAAACCACAAAAGTCAGAAGCTTGATAACACAAATGAACACAGTAATTAGGACTGTTCATAGAGATCCATGTGATATAACAAAAGTAAACAGAATATATTACTGTGCTGCTAAATTAATAACTGATAAAATTCTACCACAGGAACATAGGGTAGCGAGGGAAAAGGGGGGGGGTGAAAGCAAATACAATCATGGAAATATCAAATAGAGAAAACTATAAAGCAGCTAAGACAAGAACTGTCATTGTTAGAAGATTATAGAAGAGGGAACAGATCAACAAAAATATTAAGAAAGATAGATGCGATAAAAGCAATGTGCAGTATTAGAACAGACCAGGATCTATTATGCACTATTGGAGATAACAAACTAAAAATTTCAAAACAGGCAGAAAGATTCAGAAGATACAAAGATAAATATAAGGGAAAAAATCACAAAAAAAGCAATTTACTGAGAACCCAAAAAAGTGTTATAGAGATTGGGAAATAAGGTAAAAGGAATTGATAGACCACTGAAAAAAGAGGAAGTAGAAACATTTTGCAGAAGTATCTATGAAGATCCTGTGGAACATAACAAAGATGCTAAATGCATAGAAGAAGTAAAAGAAAGAATAAGCAGTTTAAAGGTACAGGATATGAAATGGGATGAAATAACAGCCAGAGAGATAGAAACAAAGTTGAGAAAAGCCTCTAAATGGAAAACTCCAGGTCCAGATGCAGTACATAACTTTTGACTTAAAGTATTAACGTCTTTACACGAGGATCTAGCCATGAGTAAGAACTATTTATATGCACTCCCCGAGCAGACACCACACTGGTTAACAACAGGAAAAACAATGCTCTTACTTAAGAGTGAACCTGCAAGCTACACTAAAACTTATAGACCAATAACTTGTCTTCCAACGATGTATAAACTATACACAGGGATTGATGCCGGCAGAGTTTATAGTCATTTAAAAGAAAACAAAATTATGGCAGTAGAACAAAAGGGCAATAAAAGGAAGTCATATGGAACAAAGGATCATTTGTTGTTAAATAAAGTTATAGTGGAGAAATGTAAGAAAGGGAAAAATCTAAGTATGGCATGGATTGACTATAAAAAAACATTTGATAGTATCCCACATTCATGAATAAAAGAGTGCTCAAAAATGTATAAGGTACATCCTACACTGATTAATTACATTACAGTAACCATGAAACAGTGGGCCTATATTAGATAACCAAATGTTATCTTCAGCGAACGCTCACATGAGCGAAAATGTCAGTAATCAAACTTGGTATTGTGGTGGGGGTTGCACCCCCCACACCCCTGCTAACTATATATTCCAACTCCAAGATCGCACTACAGTGAGGAAAGGGCAAATATACCGCTCCTCACTGTACCACGACCCCACAAACACCCTTTCAATTCCCGGCATTTTCGCTCATGTGAGTGTTCATGGTTTTGTCTTTTTGTGCTTCTAATATAGACCCGAAACAGTGGCAGACCACTTTGCAATTAAGCCATGATAAAGGACAGATTATTATCCCAGGGATAAAAATCCAAAGGGGGATATTCCAGGGTGACTCCCTGTCACTGTTGTTATTTTGCTTTGCCATTAATCCATTAAGTTGTTTACTGAACAGCTTAGGTCATTGCTACAATTTGGCTTCTAGAAAACAACAAAGTCTAGTGACTTCTCATCTTCTCTTTGTTGATGATTTAAAACTGTATAGCTCATCAGATGAGGAACTGAAAGCACAGCTGCAGGTTGTCAAAACTTTCTCAAATGATATTGGAATGTCATTCGGTCTTAATAAATGTGCAAAAGCAACCTTTGAGAAAGGAAAACTGCAGCACCAGGAAAATATCAGTTTGGGGCAAGAATGTGATATAAAAGAACTTGAGCAAGAGGGAGTGTATGCATACTTGGGAAATGATGAAGGATCAGCAATAAAACATGAACAAATTCAAATAAGGCTTAGTAAGGAGTACTTTAGAAGATGTAAATTAATCCCGAAAATAGTTCTGACATCTAGGAACAAGATCCAAGCCATAAATCAATTTGCTCTTCCTGTCCTAACTTATAGTTTTGGAGTGATTGATTGGCCCCAAAAAGTGTTGGATAGATTGGATATCAAAACAAGAAGGATGCTTCATGCTCACCAAATGATTTATAAAAATCAATGTGTACCAAGATTATATATTCCCCGTTCCGAAGGAGGGATGGGCCTCCTTGAAATTGATTATATGTATAGATCTGCAGTCGTGGGACTTCACACATATTTACTGATCACAAGATCCAAATGTAGTGAAAGTTTTGAAACATAAGGAGAATAAATCTAAGATGACGTCTCTGCTTAATTAGCAGACGCATATCGACATCAAGCAGGAATGGAAATCAAACCAGAAGTTGATAAAAATCAGGCAGCAACTGCTCTTCAGTTATTCCCACCCACCCGCCCTGTTTTTGTTTTGGTGTTAATCTTAGTGGCATTGAAACTGCCCGCCCCTCAGCCTGCCTCTGGGCCCATCTCATTTGCTCACTCAACTGAGTGCAGTGAGATCATATTCTGATTTCAGGCACTCCTACTGTGTACAAAGAGAGCATCTGGGAAATAGAAAAAAAAAATTAAGCTTATTTCCTGCCTTTCTTGTTAAGTGGTATAGACTATTTGTAGGCTTCTGAGCCCCCAAGCCCTTCTGTGTTTGTGGGAAGCCTTCTAGCTTGTTTTTTTTTCTTATAACTAGCCAGTTTTCTAGTTTCAGCACTCAAATCTGTTTCTTTGATCTCAGCACTTGTTCAGAAAAAAAAAAAAAAAAAAAAAAAATTTTCCATCTGCTTTTACTGTACTTGTGTTTTTACCTACTTCTTTTTACTTTTGCGTCATCTTAAAATACTCAATTGTATTTATTACTGCTTGGTGTAACTCATTCTAAGCCTTTTGGTTTAAACACTTGGGCTTCGGACCAGTTAGTTGTTTTGCACTGAGAGGGTTTGTGGTCTGCACTGTTGTGGCAGAACAGGTAGCTTACATCCTTCTAGGTTGAGAACTGCTGATTGAGGGCTCAGTGTCTGTTATTCTAAAAGTGTATTAATTCTGGTTTAAGCACTTGGGCTTTCAAGCCAGTTATTTTACATTAAGAGGGTTCGTGGTCTGCACTCTTGTGGGAGGAGAGGCTGGACTCTGCCCTTCTGAGCTGGGAATTTCTGGTTAAAGGCTTATAGTGCATGCATATCTGAACTGTTTCTTACTGAAGTTGGTGCCTTGTTTGCTGTGGCATAGACTGGATTCGGGCCTGCTGGATCTAGCTTTGTTTGTGTAACTTGAGCACTAATCCAGACATTCTCTAAAGTATTCAATGGTATTTATTACTGCTTGGTTGTAACTTGATTAAAGTGTAGCTATCATTCAAGTCTTTTGGATTAAGCACTTGGGCTTCAGACCAGTTGTTTTACATTAGGAAGGTTTGTGGCAAGCACTGTGGTGGCAGGACAGGTAGCTTTCATCCTTCTAAGTTGGGAACTGCTGATTGAGAGCCCAGTGTCCAAGTGTATTAGTTCTGGTTTAGGCACTTGGGCTTCAGGCCAGTTATTTTACATTAAGAAGGTTCGTGGTCTGCACTCTTGTGGGAGAAGAGGCTGGACTCTGCCCTTCTGAGCTGGGAATTTCTGGTTAAAGGTTTATAGTGCCTGAACATTTGAACTGTATCTTACTGAAATTGGTTCACCTTGTTTGCTCTACCATAGACTAGATCCAGGCCTGCTGAATCTAGCTTTGTTTATATGCTTGTTGTTTGTTTGCTTGTTATTTCCCTGGAAGCTAATTCCACCTAATACGCAACTTCTCAGCGCTTCTGTGGATCACTAGTGATATCTGCATTGCTTACTGTACTTATTTCCTTGTTTCACTTGAAAGAAAGTTACTGTTTGTCGTTTTTGCATTTAGTTACTTGTAACACATTGCACTCAAGTTACCTGGCACTTGCTCACTAAAGCAATTATATAAGTCAGCACTAAAAATTAAAAGCACTACACCCTCACTCCCCACTGGCCCTTGTTTTCAATTAAGGAATTCCCAATATTATTCTAGCATGTCCAAAGGTCAGTTGTCAATCTTCTCTCCGGTCCAGCTGGTGAATCTGGGAATCTTGAGGCAATGTTATAACTGCCTCATGTACACAGACAACCCTCTCCTCCTCCCACATAACACAAATACTTGAGAGATGCAGCTATTTAGCCAAACTGGAGGCTGAGCTCTCTCAACTCAGGACTGGCAAGACCAGACAGGAGGAGAAGGCAACTACACACACCCCAAAACCAGCCTCACATAATGCTACCACTCCACTGAATCAAACACATAAACACACAAAGACATACTCGGAGGCTCTGAGTAAAAATTTACCTAAACAGCAGAGGCCTCCAAAGCAGACACCCAAACAACTGCTACCTCAAGACACCCCACAAGCAACACATAAACCACAATAGCAGTGTGCAAAGCAGTCACAGCCCTTAAGGCCAAATACAACACCAAACATACTTATCATAGGTGACTCCATAGTCAGACACACTGACGTCCCACTCACCAGGCTGAACAAGGAGAGGGTCACAGTAAGCTGCCTATCGGGCGCTAGAATCTGCCACATAACACAAGCACTCGGGTCACTCCACGGCAAGTACAAATATGACACAGTCATTGTCCATGCTGGTGTGAACGACCTGAGACGTACCTTCCTGGACTACATGAAAAGAGACATAGAGGAGCTCTCTGATTATGTAGCCCAGGCAGGTATGACCCTAATCCTGAGCAGTATCCTTCCTTCACCAAGAATGATGCCACAATATAGAGACAAGATGATCAGCTTTAACAATTGGCTTAATGTCTGGTGTCATTCAAAGGGGATCCAGTGTCTGTCTGCCTGGGATGACATGCTTGACAAGCCACGCTGCTTCGCAAGGGACGGCTTGCACCTGTCACCCCTGGGATTCCAGATATTGGCTAAGGCTCTTGCCACCCCCATAGTGCCTTTTTTAGGCAAGGCTCAAATTCTAAACCTACCACCTTAGAAAACAAAAATGGGAAGAAACTGAGGGTAATGCTGCTCAATGCCAGAAGTCTAAATCTCAAAATGCACGCACTCGAGGCCCTTCTCAGTATGGAGAACCTCGATGTCTGTGCTGTAACTGAAACCTGGTTCAAGGCTCCTGAGAGCACCCCGGCACTATTAGGTTTTACCTCATATCATGCGTTCCGGCCCCAAAACCCGGACCACACCACAAAAGGAGGGGTGTATCCATATTCATAAAGGATACCCACACCTCCAGGTTGGTGGCAACGCACAAGCTCGGAAACCATCCAGGTGCAACTAACCATAGGCAAAACTGCTCTACAAATTGTAGCATGCTACAGGCCACCCTCTCAAACTCAGGAACCCCACACAGCCTTCCTGAAGACACTGGAGGGTATAAATGTATCTCCAAACACCATCATATTGGGTGACTTCAACTACCCGAATATAGACTGGGAACATTACTCAAGCCCTAACTTTCTAGCCCAACGGTTCCTGCAGTTCATAAATTCAAATGCCATGGAACAGCTAGTCACTGTTCCCACGAGAGAAGAAAATATACTAGATCTCATTGTCACAAACATGGGGACAAAATGCTCCACACCGAAGTATATCCCTCATTGGTGAGATCTGATCATAAACTAATCTCACTGGAAATCCACATCCCCCCCCCACCCCAAACAAAAAATACCATAGTGAAGAACTTCTCTAAAGCAAACTTCACACTACTCAAGACTGGTGTGGTATCCTTCAAGGCCCCTGAGCCAGTGGAAACCACAACCCAAGCTGCGGAAGCCCTTACAAATGCCTTCTATGAACACCTCCAGGACTGCATGGATCAGGCAATCCCAAATAAAACCAAGACTCTTTCCACAAAGGGCAAACGTCCAGTCTGATGGACCCCAGCCATTAACAAACTTTACAATAAGAGGAGAAAGCTATTACATGATAGAACAAAATCCATAAAAGGGAAGTCACCCCTGATCATTATTAGTAAAAAATACGAGCACTCATAAAATCAACTAAGGCCAATTTTGAGAGAAAAATTGCCATGGATTCAAAGGACAATCATAAGGCCTTTTTCAGCTATGTTAGGAACCTGGGTGGAAACTCCCAGATATGCTCAGAATTAGTCCAAAATGATACAAAAATCACTGAACCCACAGACATTGCCAACATACTGGCAGACAGGTTCAGTGCAAACTTCACCCCCCTCTCCCCCCCTAAAGGAGAGATAACTATCCCAGACGAGTGTAGCCTCCCGGACATCTCAAATGCGCAGGTGAAAGCTGCTCTCTCTAAAGCTAAAAACACAGCATCAATGGGACCGGATGGTGTACCCGGCTGTGTGCTACACGAGCTAAATGAGGAATTAAACCCGCACATAAGGCAGCTGTTTAATCTCAGCCTTACCACAGGATACGTGCCCAAGGAGTGGCATACGGCAACTGTTGTCCCACTCCACAAAGGCGGCGCCTCTATGGACCCTGGTAATTACCGCCCCATAAGCTTAACAAGTCTAATCTGCAAAGCTATGAAGAGGATCATAATGGAGCTCATAAACAAAGATATAGGGGACTTGCAGACATTGGACCCGACCCAGTTTGGCTTTGTCAAGGGAAGATCATGCCTTTTGAACTTGGTCGACTTCTTCAAAACAGTCATCAAGGCCATTGATGAGGGAAAGGCAGTCCATACAGCCTACCTTGACCTTGCAAAGGCTTTCGACACAATACCCCACTCGGGTATTGTAGAAAAACTTACCAGCTTAAATGTAAACCCATATGTCACAAGATGGGTTGCAAACTGGCTTAAGGACAGAACCCACAGGGTTAGAGTTGCTGGCGCTGTGTCAGACTCCAAGCCGGTCACAAGCGTTGTCCCACAGGGCTCGGTCCTTGGCCCCCTATTGTTTGGCTTCTACTTCTCAGAAGTACAGGCCAACATAGGAGGACTTTGGCTGACAAAGTTTGCAGACGACTGCAAACTGGGCGCCATAGTGGAAAGTGCATCAGACACGGATATCCTTCAGAAGGGACTCACGGAAACAGATAGCTGGTGCCAGAGCCATGGCCTGAAGTTAAACGCCAAAAATGTATAGTCATACCCTTCGGGAAAAACAAGGTAACCCCAAGCTACCATATAGGTGGCAATCCACTAAGCACAGAAGAGGTTATCAGGGACCTGGGGACCCAGGTTGACAGTGGCCTTTCTTTTGACACTCACATTGCTAAAGTGGTTAGAAAGACCTTCTACATTGCCCACCTGATCATGAAGGGATTCACATCCAGATCTAGTGAGGTCATTGTTCCCCTGTACTCTTCACTTATCAGACCAATGATCGAGTACAATGCTCCATTTGGGATGTATCTTACCCGACATCTGCAACAATTGGAGAGACCCCAAAAGTTCCTCACCAAAAGGATAAAGGGACTCCAAAATCTGTCATATGCTGCCAGATTGAAGAAACTCCAGCTCTATTCAGTCGCATACCGTCTGCTCAGAGGTGACATGTGCCTGACATACAAGGCCATGTCCAACCCGGAATTAATGGACATGCTCCACCTCAAAAAATCCAAATCCACCAAAACCACTAGAGCAAGCGACTTAAACCTTAGCACGGATATAAATAGGACGTGCTGGAGGGATAGATTTATCACTCAGAGACTCCCTATGCTGTGGAATAAAATCCCGGTCCATGTGAGGCAGAGCACCTCGCTGACTCTGTTCAAGAGAAATCTAGACCTGTGGATGGGAGATCGTAGGTTTACCCCGGGAATCATTTCTGTGTCACTGCTGGACAGAGGCACAACAAACTAATGGGCACAGTATTTTTTCATATAAGGGGTGGCGTAAGCCACAAAAATTTGGGCTAGGCTTATAAATGCCTTAGGGCAGATAGCCTAGTATAAACCTATGAACCTATGAACCTATGAATGTGCTAAAAAACAAAAGAAGGAATATAAGGCGAAGGACCAGATGAGAAGGCAAGAAATGTGGAAAAATATAAATATAGTTGCAAATATAGAAAACTTCTGGAAGAGCCTCATGTTGATCAAGAATGAAGGCAGGAATGGTTAAGGAGAGGTGAATTCACATTAAGAAATGAAAGGCTAATATTGGCAGCCCAAGACAGTGGGTTACATACACGCTGGTTTGCAAAGTCCATAGAACATGTGGGAGAAATAGATATATGTAGGTTTTGCAAAACCAAACTGGAAACAGTCACACACCTTGTTGCTGGTTGTGACGCACTAATGGCAGAGGGACTGTATACTGAAAGGCATAATAATGTGGCGAGACTGTTACACTGGAGATTGTGCAAACATCATGGTATCGAAGTGGCTGAAAAACACTGGAAACGAGCCACAAAGAATCATAGAAAATGATGAAGTTTGTATCACATGGACTCAACCAATACCAACAGTTCAAAAGATAGATACTAGAAAATTGGATATAGTGGTCCAAGAAAAGAAGACAAAAGTAGCATTGATCATTGAAATCACCACACCCAGTGACTACAGTGTCTTGCGTACAGAGAAAAACAAAGTCATAAAATACGTTGATCTGCAAGCAGAAATGAGAGTCATGTGGAAGAATGATACCCAGACAATTCCAGTAGTAGTAGGAGCAACTGGTCTTTTAAAAAAGAATTTACAATTGTATTTAAATATGTTACCAATTCCTGTAACACCATACAATTTACAGAAGGGGTTATTACTGGGTACATTGCTGGAGCTGCGAAGAGCACTTTTGGCTGACATCAAAGAGAGAAACAATACTAATTTCATGAACTTTAATCGTACTTTGACTTAGGAATGGGGTCCATTCCTGTCATGGTATTAGAAACCCAAAAGACTTGGAGAAATTAAAAACAGTAAAAAAATGTTTTTATGTGCAAAGCTGAATTTCAACTTCTTAGTAATTTTATGATAATCACATTCTGTGGGATGAAACTGGAGCACCTGGAGGGATCCCACATGACCACAAGGAGGGCATGCAGACTCCACACAGAAAGCACCCCAGCCAAGAATCAAACCGGAGAACGTCTTGCTGTGAAGTGGCAATGCCCACCGCTGCACCACTGCAGCTGCCCAAAATTAAAAGTGGTATAGAAGTGTTAAATCAGAAGTAAATATAATAAAAATGAAGACAAAAGTGAAAATGCAACATTTTGCAGGCATAACATCAGTATGAAGCAGATAAGCAACAGAAACAACAAGCTTCTGGGCACCCTTCTCTAAATGTACAAGGCAGTTCCCACTGTTTAACTGACACCACAGAACACCAGTTTTCCAGTTCAAGTCAATACAACACTTTAGAAAAGCCTCTTCATTGCCTAAGAGCAGCATATGCATACAAACAACACACTAGTAAGTTAGAATTCCCACAGGAGTTAACAGTAATAAATAGCAAGAGTATTAACATGGAAAGTTAACATACAGAAATATATATCTATAATTATATCTATATCTATAAATCTACATATACACATATACATATATATATATATATATATATATATATATATATATATATATATTGTTTTTAAATAAAACAGAAATAAATCAAATGTATATAATAATGAAGAGTAAGTAAGTTCCCAACAAAATCTTATCGGAGTCTAAAACCTGTAATCCTCCAGTGCAGGCTGCTGAGGAGATTAAACTCTGTGAGTCCTACATCTGAAACTAAAGGACTGAACAAGTGATGTTCTGTGACTGGGGTTAGGCTTCCCCTGATGGGAAGGCATTAGCCAGTCCCTTATCACAGAGAGTTAAAGGAGGGAATTCCGTGGTCTGGAAAGCTGCCAGTGTGGTTTTGTGCAGGCAAAGAACCCATATGCCACTGAGTCAGTGCGAATGATGAACATTAACTTTATAAACATATACAGATAGAGAAAGATCGATAGATAGATATGTATATACTGCCATTGGTTGACTTGAGGTTTAGTCAACCTCTGTTTTGTTTTTACTCAATTTTATTTTCAATTAAAAATAACATTTACATAATATTTTTAAATATCATTTTAAACAACTACATACAATATTTACAATAGCCTGACTTACAACTATATACACTGTATGTTAATAAATATAGACTTGACAGATCAGTTATCAGAGATGCAATATTGATTATTGCAGAGTGTCCAACAAAGATATAACTTTCTTCAAAGCATTATTTACCAATGGCCTGGGATAGATTTGTAGTTCTTTGATTTTTATTTCCATCAATGCAGTTGTCTTCAGTAAAGTGTAGAATTCTTCCAAGGTCGGGGGTATATTTGAATTCCACCTGCATTTCCTAGATATAACAAGTATTGTCCATAACAAATACATATTTGTCTTATTCGGGTAGGGACCTTCATTTACATTTAGTATAATCAATGCTTTAGTTTAGGTAAAGGATTCATTAAATAAAGCTTGTAAAGATGATTAATTCAATTTCAATATGATTTAATTTTATTACATTCATAAAAAATATGAATCCAGTCTGCTTTATCTGACTTTTTGACTTTTCACATCGCCAACAAAATCCATTTGTAGTAGAACTGATTTTCTTAATTCTAACCGGTCTTAAAAATGCTCTATGTAAGTATTTCCAGTTAAATATTTTTCAGTATTGTGTGTTAGAGGTGTAATTAACTGATAGTAAGATGTTTGATTTAATTTCTTCTGTTAACTGTAATGACTGACCTTTTAAGAACTGCCAGTATGATGGTTTGAGAATTGTTTTATATGTTATTAACTCTTTGTATAGATCTGAAATGGAATTTTTCTTTTCACAACTATTATATATAAATTCATATTGAAAACTTAGATTTGGAATATCTTTAAATGAGGAATTATTAATTAATCTGCATAAATCTTGGGTGCACAATAAACTGCTTTGTAAGGTTAACCAGTCATTTGTTGGAATATTATAAACAATTTTTATCATATGCATATCTAAAACATTTAATTTATTTACACATTGAAACCAGCATAAGAATCCATTTTGTTCCCAGGAGGTTATTGTTTCCCTATATATTTTGTGAGGAAAGTTTTTAGTGATTGTAAATGGGGTTAAAAGGTCAAACCAAAGTTTTAGATCTATGCAATGATAAGTTTCCTAAAGGAATTGATGTAATGATTAATCAGTGTTGTTTTAGAAGATTTTGTTATATTATATTGTATACTAGTGCATAGTATGTACTAAGGTTTGTTAGATTTGTCTAATATTAAGAATTTTTTTAATAGATTAAATTAATTTATTAATATAATCATTGTTAGTTCTTTCCAGTTGGCAAAATAATTTGAGTTTATCCAGTCTATTGTAGCTTTAAGCACAGATGCTTTTATATATGTTTCTATTTCTGAGAAGTTCAATTCTCCTTGTTTCCATGGTCTAATGTGATGATTTAGAGCTCTATTCTTTTTGGGATACCATAAAAATTTTATTAAACATAAGTTTATTTCTTTAAGAATGTATCTTTCAGGAATTAACTGTATTGCTAATGCTATATATAGTATTTTTGGCAATAAGACCATTTTTATTAATTGCAATCTGTCTTCAAAAGTTAATATTATTTTGTTCCACTTTTTTATATATATTTTTATTGTTTCAATAATGTTTTTATAATTATTTAATACTGTTTCATTTAGATTTTTGCATAACACTATTCCTATATAATTTAGAGTAAGTTCTTGTTTTCCTATGATGGATTGTAGTTCTTTTTTCTTATTTAAAAATAGAAATTTTGATTTTGATCTATTAAAGTATAGACCTGAAATCTTATAGGTTCATAGGTTCATAGGTAGGTAAAAGGCTATCTGCTCGAGGGCATTTATAAGCCTAGCCAGAGTGTGTCAGATTTCGCCACCCCATTGATTAATTAACTGATCCTCTGTCAAGCAGAGCCAATGAAGTGATCCCAGGGGTGCATTTTCTGTTACCCATCCACTCATCAAGGTTTCTCTTGAAGAGTGTTAGTGAGGGGCTCCTCCTAATGTAGTTTGGAATTTTGTTCCAAAGCATGGGGAGTCTCTGTGACAGGAATCTATCCCTCCAGCATGTTCTATTTATTGTTGGGGCAAGGTTTAGCTCACTAGAGCGCATGGTTCACAGTGACTTGGATTTCTTTAGATGGAGCATGTCCATCAGTTCTGAGTTGGACATGGCTTTATAAGTCAGGTAGAGATCACCTCTGAGTAAGTGATATGCCACTGAGTACAGCCAGAGTTTTTTCCAGTTGAGCTGCATAGGACATAATGTTTGCGGCAAGTAATCCTCTTGGTGAGGTACTTTTGTGGTCTTTCCAGCTGTTAGAAGTGTCTTGTGAGGTACATCCCAAATGGGGCATTGTACTCTATGATGGGTCTGATGAGTGATGACTAGAGGGGAACTATAACCTCTTCATTTCAAGATGCAAACCCTTTAGTAATTAGATGGGCCACATAGAAGGATTTCCTAACTACTTTGGCAATATGATTGTCAAAGGAGAAATTACCATCTACCTGGGTCCCCAGATCTCTTATTACCGCTTCCGTATTAAGGGGGCTGCCATCTATGTGGTAATTCGTGGGTGTTTTGTTTTTCCCAAACAGGATGATTATGCATTTTTTGGCATTTAGCTTGAGGCCATGAGTTTGACACCAGGTGTCCATCTCAGTAAGGCCCTTTTGGAGGATCTCCATGTCAGCTGGAGAGTCAATTATGGCTCCCAGTTTGCAGTCATCAGCAAATTTCATTAGCCATAGTCCTCCTTTGTTTGCCTGTACTTCTGAGAAGTATATGATGAACAGTAGGGGTTCCAGGACTGAGCCATGTGGGGCACCACTGACTGGTTTAGAATCGGACCTGGAGCCCACTATTCTTACTGTGTGAGTTCTGTCTGTAAGCCAGTTGGTAACCCATCTCATGACGTAGGGATTTATGTTCAGGCTGGTGAGTTTTTCTGTAATACCCGAGTGGGGAATGGTGTTGAAAGCCTTGGCGAGGTCAAGGTAGGCCGTGTGAACCACTTTTCCCTCATCTGTGGCCTTAGTGACTGTCTCGAAGAAGTCAACCAGGTTTAGAAGGCATGATCTGCCCTTAACAAAGCCGAACTAGGTCAGGTCAAGTGTTTGGAGGTTCCCAATGTCTTTGTTAATGAGTTCCATGATGATATGCTCCATAGTCTTGCAGACCAGGCTATTCAGGCTTATGGGGCGATAGTTACCAGGGTCTGTTGTGGCCCCTCCTTTACGGAGAGGAATAACCGTTGCTGTGTCCCATTCTATGGGTACATAGCCTGTGGAGAGGCTGAGGTTGAACTGCATGTTTAGGTGGGGGGTTAGTTCATTCTGTAGTTCATGTGAGACACAGCCTGGGACACCATCTGGTCCCATTGATGCTGTGTTTTTGGCTTTTGAAAGGGCTGTTTTCACCTGTGCATCTGTGATTTCCAGGACACTACACTTTTCTGGTACTGTTGTGGGCCCTTTTAGGGGTGAGAGGGGGGTGAAGTTTGCACTGAATCTATCTGCCAGGATGTTGGCAATATCAGTAGGTTCATTATATTTTGTGCTATTTTGCACTAGTTCAGTGCATATCTGCGAGTTGCCACTTAGATTCTTAACATAGCTAAAGAAGGCTTTGTGGTTATCTTTTGAATCCTTGGCTATTTTTCTTTCGAAGTTAGCCTTGGATGATTGTATGAGGGACCTTAGTTTCTTACTGATACTGATCAGGGATGTCTTTCCTTCTTGGGATTTGCTTTTTTTCTGAACTAGTTTCCTCCTTCTATTGTATAGCCTGTTTATGGCAGGGGTCCACCAAACTGGTTTCCTTCTCTTAGAGGAGCGAGTCTTGGTTTTGCTAGGGATGGCATGATCCATGCATCCTTGTAGGTGCTCATAGAGTGCATTTGTAAAGGTTTCTGCATCTTGGGCAGCATTATCCTTTAGCGTGGGGGCTGTGAAACTTACCACCTCTGTCTTAAGTAAGGTGAAGTTTGCTTTAGAAATGTTTTTTTACTGTGGTTTCCTTAGTTGGGGGTGGTGGTGGGGTGTGGACATCCAGAGTGATTAGTTTATGGTTTGATCTAACCAGTGACGGGTTGACCTCCAGTGTGGAACACCTGTCGCCCATGTTGGTGATGACCAGGTCCAATATGTTTTCACCTATGGTAGGGGAGTTTACAGCTGATCTAGGGCATTTGAATTGATGAATTCCAGGAAGCGCTGGGCCTGGGAGTTTGTACTCTGGTAGTTTTCTCCGTTAATAGCAGGGTAATTGAAATTGCCCAATATCAGGGTGTTTGGTAGGACCTTCATGTTTTCCAGTGTCTCCAGAAAGGTGGCGTGGTGGTCCTGGGTCATGGAGGGTGATCTGTAGCAGGTCAAAATTTGTATTGCAGATTTGCCCGATGTTAGTTGCACATGGATGATCTCCAAGGTATCATGTTGTGCCAATAACTTGGAGGTGTAGGTATCCTTGATGAATATGGATACACCCCTCCTTTTGTGTTTCAGTCCATGTTCTGTGGCTGAAACATGTGGTATAAGTAGTAGCCCGGTAGTGCTGGGGTGCTCTCTGGAACCTTGAACCAGGCTTCAGTTACTGCACAGATGTTGATGTTCTCCATACTGAGGAGTGCTTTGAGCATGTGCATTTTGAGATTTAAACTCCTGGGGTTGAGTAGCATAACCCTCAGTTTTTTGTTAATTGTGCTGTTTACGGAGGTGGGTTTGACTTTTGAGCCTTGCCTAAAAAAGGCACTATGGGGGCAGCAAGAGCCTTGGCCAGTATTTGAAAACCTAGGGGTGATAGGTGCAAGCTGTCTCTTGCAAAGCACCATGGCTTGTCGAGCATGTCGTCCCAGGCTGACAGACACTGGATCCCCTTTGAATGACACCAGAAGCTTAGCCAATTGTTGAAATTGATCATTTTTTTCTTTATACTGAGGTATCATTCTTGATGAGGGCAGAATTCTACTCAAGGTCAGGGTTAGACCAGCCTGGACTACATGATCAGAGAGCTCTCCCATGTCTCTTTTCATGTAGTCCAGGGAGGTACATCTCAGGTCATTCACACCAACATGAAAAATGACAGAGTCATGTTTGTACTTGTTCTGGAGTGACCTGAGTGCTTGTGTTATGTGGTGGATTCTGGTTCCTGACAGGCAACTAACAGTAACCTTCTGCTTGTCCAGCCTAGTGAGTGGGATGTCAATGTGCCTGACTATAGAGTCACCTATTACTAGTGTGTTAGGTATGTTACTTCGCCTTAAGGGCTGTGATTGTGTGGCACACTGATTTTGTGTTTTATTTGTTGTCTGGTTTGTGATGGGAGGTGCAGGTTGTTTGGGTGTCTGCTTTGGAGGTCTCTGATGCTTTTGCAGGTTTTTATTTAGAGCCTTCGAGTATGATTTTGTGTATTTATGTGTATTTTTTGCCAGTGCTGTTTTAGTAGGTCTATGTGTGGCTGGAGGTGTGGTGCAAGTGTTAACCTTCTCCCCTTGACTGTCTGTTACAGTCTTGGGTGAAGACAGCTTGGTCTCCAGTTTGGCTGTATAATTGCATCTCTCGCATATGTTAGTGTTTTGTGGTAGGAGGAGAGGGTTGTCTGTGTACATGAGGCAGATGTAACATTGCCTCAGGATACCCAGATTCATATGCTGGACTGGAGAGTACACCTGAAATTGCCCTTTGGTCATGCCTGAATAGTAGAGTGAGCTGCTTAGTCACTTGGTTGGTGAGGGGTGAATAAAGAGCCTTGCCCTGCTGGGCAATCAAGTGTCGGGGTATATTAGTGCTTGCTATTAGGTTTGAGCAAGTGCTGGGCTGTAGGATGCTTTTTGAGTGCTTAGGTTGAGAGACTAGTTTCAAGTGAAAAACTGAAGAGGAGACTTAGTAGAGCCGGGAATAATTTAACCATAGCTAACCGGTGCTGCCCAGTGTGCAAAACCTTGCAAACACGGTTTTTATAGTAGGGAAATCAAAGAGATAGAAATTAGCCCAAAATGGCCAATAAACTACTAACTTCTGGGCTGGAACCACTCCTCCAGGGACAGATAGTCTGCTCAAAGCTCCCCTCTCTCACAGGTAAACAGAGAAACTTTCTTCTATCCAAGTAAGGTATGGGCAACTCAGAAACTAGTATCACAGCCCTGAATTCAGCACTAGCCTGAAAACTGGACTATACTAGCTTAAAAAGGTGGGAAACTGAATTTTTTTGTTTTGTTTTTTTTTTTTTGAAAAGATAAGGCAAAAACAGTAAAAAAAATACACTTAAAACAGCTTTAGACGACTGCAAACGATCAGAAAAGGCTATCGCACTTTAATGTGTAACCTACAACAGTTAAACAAATTATTTGAACAAAAAATGACTTTTTAAAAGTGCAGGCAGTCAAATAAGTACAATATGTGAAAAAAACAAGCTTTTAAATCACAATAAATGCTGGAAAATCTGCGTTTAGACAGAAAACAGTTAAGTACAGCAAGAAAGTACAGAAAACTGATACTTAATCACTCCAAAGTCTCTCTTCTAAGCTAGAAGGCTTGTATCACTTTAAGGCTTTCTAGTGCTACCCAGTAGGTTAGTTACAGGAAAGATGAAAAACAAGCGCATATGTGGTCTTTTAAACCAGAAAGTTGAAAGAGATGGACAAACTGTCTAAATGGTCAATAAACTACAATTTCTGGGCCAAGAACCACTCCTCTTGTGGCAGACTGGCTACCTAGTGCTTACCACTCCCACTGATAAGCTAGAAGGCTTTCCTCCAACACAGAAAGGCTTGCGGGGCTCAGAAGCTTATCAACAGTCCTGGATACAGCAACTCTGTATCTGGACTAGGCTAGTTACAGGAAAGGTGGGAAACAAGTGCAAGTGTGGCTTTTAAACCAGAAAGTAGAAAGAGATGGAAAAAAAACTGCCCAAATGGCCAATAGCTACAATTTCTGGGCCAGGAACCACTCCTCTTGTGGTAGATAGGCTACCTAATGCTTACCACTCCCACTGATAAGCTAGAAAGCTTCCCTCCAACACAGAAAGGCTTGGGGGGCTCAGAAGCTTACAAAGTGTCCTGGATACAGCAAATCTGTACCTGGACTAGACTAGTTACAGGAAAGGCGGGGAACAAGTACAAATGCAGGCTTTTAAGCCAGCAAGTTGAAAGAGATGGAAAACTGCCCAAACAGCCAAATAAACTAATTTCTGGCCAAAAACTCACTCTTCCCATGGGGGATAGGCTACCTAGTTCTTACCACACCCACTGATAAGCTAGAAGGCTTCCCTCCAACACAGAAAGGCTTGGGGGGCTCAGAAGCTTACTAACAATCCTGGATAAAGCAACTCTGTAACTGGACTAGGGTAGTTATAGGAAAGGCAGGAAACAGGCGCAAGTGCGACTTTCAAACCAGAAAGTTGAAAGAGATGGAAAAAACTGCTCATCCAGCCAATAGCTACAATTTCTGGGCCAGGAACCACTCCTCTTGGGGTAGATAGGCTACCTGATGCTTACCACTCCCACTGATACGCTAGAAGGCTTCCCTCCATTACTTCTTCTAGCTCTCCTAATGACTCTCTGGAGTTTGATAGGATTAATAAAATATCATCAGCAAAAAGCATTATTTTAGATATGTACTGGTCATAGACTTCTATTCATTTTATTCTTGGATTATTGCGTATTATTTCTGCAAGTATTTCTATAGCCAAAGCAAATAAAATAGGAGAAATGGGGCATCCTTGTTTAGTACCTTTCATTACATGGATAGATTCTGAGGTGAAAGGACCTAATTTAATGTAGGCTAAGTTATTAATATATATGTTTTTTAGTAATAAGATGAAGGGAGGAGGAAATTCAAATAATGCTAAAGTTTTAAATAGATATTCCCAGTTGAGGGAATCAAAGGCTTTTTCTATGTCTAATCCGATTACAAGTGTTTCTCTATCTTCTTTATTCACATAATCTATAAGAGTAAGTATCATTTTAATATTATCTTGTGTGTGCCTGTTATATAAAAATCCAGTTTGATCATTATTAATTGCCTTTGAAAGTGGGATTTTCATTCTGTTAGCTAGGATTGACATGAATATTTTGTAATCATTATTCAGTAATGATATAGGTCTGTATGAGGTGCAAAGGTCTGATGGTTTATTATGTTTTAGAATTGCTGTTATGAGAGAATATTTCCATGAGGGTGGTATTTTTGCTTCTGACTGGACTTCTAGCAAAGTTTTATGAAAAAGGGAGATTACTGTTGAAGGGAAGAGTTTGTAAATTTCCATAATTATACTATCTATCCCTGGAGCTTTGTTAGATTTACTTTCTTTTATCTTGTCAACAATTTCTTTGTAGGATATAGGTTTTTGTAGGTCTAGTTTTAAGTTTTCTGGATTTTTTTATATTGATAATGTTTGTATCTAAGTTTATTTGATTGGTATCTAAATCTTTTTTGAAGTGCTCCATATAATGGAACTGAAATGCTTCAAGGATGTCTCCTATATCTGATACTTTTTTCCCTTTCTTTTCATGATATATATTACTAATGTTATTTGCTTTAGATTGTATTTTAATTCTTGTAGATAAGTTATGTAGATATCAGGGGAGGTGGATAATGAGTTTACTTTTAATTTTTCCAAGGCTAGACAAGTTTTGAATTTCATTATATTTTTTATTTAATTCCTCTATTTCCTTTTTGACTTCTGGACAATTCTGATTTTTTTTTTTTTATTCAGATTCCCACTCTCTAACTTTGTTTTTGTACCAGCTAAGGGTCTTACCAAATAAATACACTTTTAATGAGTCCCAAACCATGACTCTAGTGATTTCTGTTGTATTATTAATTTCAAGAAATACTTGTAGTTCTGATAACATCCAGGGTCAGAATTCTTTAATTTTCATGATATATGATACAATTCTAGTTGAAAAGATTGATAGTTTGAACTCGATTTGGATTTTCATTATTAGTGAGTCATGATCTGTGAAGGGGCATGGATCTATTGAGAAGTTGAGGAGTTTTGTTTGTAAATCTTGAACTATGAATAATTTGTCTATTCTGATTTGTGTTCCAAATCTATGGTCCTTATGGGAAAATAAAAAGATTTATTATAGTTTACTTTAAAAGTGTCTATTAAATGGATCAATCTATCTTTTGTGATTTTGAAATAGCTGCTATGCGAAAAGACTTCTTGGTAGATTCAGAAGCTTCTAAAGTACAATTAAAATCTCCTCCCAGTATAAGTTTTCCTTTATAATTGTTGGAAATAAGATCTAGGTGTTTTTTAATCATTCCTGCTCCAATTCCTGGGAATCAATATACATTGGCTAAAGTCCATATTATGTTATTAAATTTAACTATAACAAATGCTAGTAGACCTTCTTTGTCTTCATATTTATAAATAACCTTAGGAGTGGTTATGTTTTTCTTCCAGAGAATTGATACTCCTTTTGTCTTTGTTCTATAGGAGGATTGAGCTGACTGTATAGTTCTTAGGGTTCCAAATAAACCTATCATTAGTCTTAAAATGCATTTCCTGGAGAAATACTACTTGTGCCTTATTTAGATTTAAGTATTTTAGTAAGTTTGATCTTTTACTTGCATTATTTAAGCCATTAGTATTTAAGGATAGGAATGTTAAATCCATTTCAAGTTATTGTTGGAAGAAGCATTTTGTTTCTTTTTTTTATTTTGATTATAGTAGTTATACCATATTCTCTGATAACAATGAATGTTATTTTTATGTGTGTAAACTTGGGAGTGCTATTTAATGTTCTTTCTTCTTTAAATACAAGTAGGGTAGAATTCTAGTCAGGCTTTAAAAAAGTACTTTTATAAAACATTAATTCTAAAGTATCAAGTTCAAGTAAATATGAATTTCCCATTAAACATGGAATGAAAGTCATTCCTAATCCAACAGATAAAAATATATCTATTAGATTATCACTCATACCTTTAACCAACAATGTCAACTGAGCTCCATATGTTAAATTATTATATGGAAACTGTTCTTAAAAGAGATATAAAATTCTTTATTATTCTGTTGTTATTCTATATTATTTTATACATCAGGATGGAATGTTCATAGTGTAAACAATTATTTTGTTGACTTAGAAAATATCCAATATATAGTTACCTTTAAGAGATCCCAAACATGTCAGATATGTCATTTCGGATAAATTAAACACAACAGGGGAGCATACTCTAGATAAGCCAACAACAAATGGATTATTACTAAAATAGTTTGACTAAAAGGACTCTGTAGGATAAAATGGGTGATTACAAATGAAGTATAAATTTACTGTGGGTGTACTGCCCTCCTTTACTTTTCCATTCTTCAACTCACCAACTTCAACTTAAACTTATGAAAAGACATGGCTTATCAGTGGTATCCTGACTCTGAGCAGAGGTGCCCTACATTCCAGTGTCCCATGCTTTTACATATCTATACATTTAACAATGAACTATGATCACCCTGACAATTCCCACCCTGCATAGGAAATCTCCTGCTTCCAGAATGGGTAATCACATCAGGTCTAGGATGAATGTGTGGGTACCCATATGTTAATCAAGACTTGCCTTAGGTAAGCATTAATCAAATAGTGTTTAGAGCACCTTAGAGAGTTCTTGGGGCAGTTAGAAACCTCTTAAGCCTCTTCTCCTTTAACCAAAAACAGAGGTTTCCCTTTGTTTTGTTTTAAATCAGTATTAATAAAAGTAATTCAGCAAACATAGGTAAACAAAAATAGCATTCAGTAGTCCATCATGGACATGACTCGCAATCCATTAAACAAATCAATGACTAACATCACTCTAGTAGACATTATAAAAACAAATTAAAAATAATTTCCTAGCTATTTAAATTTTCTGATAAAGCAAAATGTTAACAATAAGCTATTTTATCTAGAAGAGTAAAGCATTTCAATTTTTCTTTGCAAGCATATATTTCTACTTATACTATAGTGTCAATAGCTGTCTTTGAAGTCTGTACAATACTTCACTTCTTACAATCATTCCTTTTTCAGTTCAGATTATATTTTGTCAAAACTGCAATGATATTTCAAGGGGACAATTAATATTTAGACTGATATTTCAAATGAATAACTCATCAGTTACCTAATGAATTAGTATAGAGTGTATGGTTAGTGCAAATATAACATGTTGCAAAAAGTAATATGTATCTGTTCGTGACCTCTAGAGACTGTCATTTGCAAGTGACATGTATAATGTAGCATTCATAGAGCAGATAGCTTATGGATTCAGGTTGTTAAACTAAGTTATGCTTATTAATCAGGCAGTTTCATTTAAGTTCACAAGTAATTTGGAGACATTTCAGTTGAGTTTCCAGGAATGTGTAATCCAATGTGGGTAATTTATAAAGTATTTACACGTTGTCCTATTAAGTTATCTAATTTACCCTTTCTTAGGTTATAATTCAATTTAATAGCTAAACAACATTACTTTTTTGTTATTTGTTATCTGCGAGCCTAATTGCACTTCGCAGATTCACAAAGCCCATAGAAACTGCCTCGGTTGTTTTCCGTTGCCATGACAACGCAAATATAGAGGTTCCTAATCAATGAGTGTTAAAAAAACTGAAACAGTTCACAAGACTAATAGAAAGGAAAAAAAGCTTTACTTCACACAAGCTACAGTACATTTTCCCCTCCTTTTATATATTTTGTTAATACTAAAGGAAATAGTTCAACTGGCAGTATGTATATAAACAAAACATTTCAGAGTTAATAGCTAACATGTCCCATAACCCATTAAGCATACCAGTGTCCACCATCAATTTAATGACTATTGTAATAACATCTAATTGAGTCCACTTTTCCTCATAAACATGAGTCACAATTCATTAAACAAATTAGAGTCTAACATCTGTCTAATAAACATTATAAAGACAAATAACAGTAATTTCCTAGCTCTTTCAATCTTTCTGATATAGCAAAATGTTGACAGTAATTTAAACCTCTGTTTTGTTGACACAGTTTGGTTGAAAAAAGAGATAGTTAACAGTTGTGTGAGATCGACAATGCCTCATGTTGGGAGATTTGCCCTTTCTCCACAGATTATGCAATCTCTGAGTTAGTATATATAATTATGATGGGATGTGAGGAGTGTAGGGCAGTATGGGGGCTGCAGTGGGTGGCTTATCCCTACAAAAATGCTTTTTAATGTGCATGGTCCCAATTTTCATTCTAAGAGCATACACATAAGTGTGTTAACATTAGTGTTTTCTATGTTAAAGTGTCAACATTAGTCCTGTCAAGGAAACATCGATTCAGCCTGGATCACTAGATCCATAGATAGATAAAGATTCAGATGGAGATATAGTTATAGACATAGAATCATGTTAATGTTTTTATTGTTTAATGCAGTTATGTTTACGGTATAACCATATGAGACACTAGAATGTTAACATCTTCTCTTTATACATAGTATAACTTTGGCTTAGCTTGGCTTGGCTTGGCTTGTGGCTGAAACTGGACCATTATGTATCAGATGGTTATTAATAAGTAAAGAAATAAAACAGCTCATTCATGTCAGGCACAAAAGTGGCTATATGCATGTTTGGTTATGTCCATGCCTTATAACTCTTGGAAGTGATAGGTAGATTTGTGAGCCTAGGCCAATGTCTCTGGAAGGACAAATCTTATGTCTTTGCTAGCGTGCATGCTTGTCAAGCAATATTTCTTTAATCATAACATGCACTTTCATTGTATGGGCACATTAAATAAGGCCAAGCAATGCTAAGATTCATTTTCAAAGTGTATACAAATATGCAAGAAAAGAGGAGAACTTGTATGACTACCACAAAGCAAGATATAATTACTGCTTATGAGTCATACAGAAATGCCATAAAGGAGTTAAATTAATTACATGATTAATACTGTTTCATAAAATGCAAAAATGGTGAATAAAAAAAGCTTCATGCATGCATTTATTAATGTGTTCAATTACTCTGTCTCTTTAAACAAAATAATGTATCACTAAAGAATTGTGGAATGCATACAAGAAAGGTTTTCTCCACGTCTTCACTTTTCTAGGTCAAATGCTAAATATTGAACTATAATTTGCAAAATTCATTTCTAGTTATGAGAAGTTAAACCTTAAATCAATGAATACATTTTCATGCAAAATTAACTTCATAACTGATTCTCCTGCTGGATATGTGCCACCTCCAGAAGAATGTGGAGTTAAGAGAAAATCAAAAGAGATATCAGTGTACCTTGCTCTCAAATGGAAGCCAGTCTTCTGGACACCCGCCTTTCACCACTGGTGGAGTTGTTGGCACTGCGGTTGTGTTAATGAAGCTGTTATGTCTCTCACATATGAAGTTGTATAGAGCTCCACAGTTAATATCCTCCCAAAAACCTAGTGAAAAATATTTTAAATTTAGTGGAAAGGTTGCATTTTTATGTATCTCAGATGCATTCATGCCTTTTGAATAAATCTGCAAAACAAAGGCATAATTGAGCCAGTAGTCTATGGTAGTTATTGATGATTCTTTCCTTCTGATGGCAGCTACAATTTGTATAATTTGATCTGAAGCAAAATAATTTCAACTCATTTATTACCTTGACAAATCCACCTTTCTGATTTTCAGTTTGCACGTTTCATAATTAGGAGCTATTCGGTTGACTCATTTGTTCTGAAATTAGCAATTATAATATGCAGCCTGTTCAGTTATGTTTTTCAAATGCAATAATGAAGGGACACAACTGCAAGAACAATGCAAACAATGTAAATACCATGTACATTAGGTCTTATCTGATTTAACAATTGAAGATATTTTAAGAGCCTTTATCTTGGGATCCATCATTCAAGGCAGTCAGTTGAGTCAAAAGGTATCACATCTTTAACCTCAAGAATTAATTTAAAAGGAAAAGTCTATGATACCTAAATGAATTGAATGCAGTTGCAAACGAAGAAATTTCAGCTGGAATGCAAGAGAATCTTTGTTAATGGATTCTCTGGTATAACATAAATATGAAGGCTTTGCAATACACCGAAAAAGAGAGAACAGATATTTGGGTAAAAACTTGTATTGGCCCATTTAAGAGGACACTATATTTAAAACAAGTGGAGGTATTAGTATGGAAGACTGAAACTGAATAGATTTGTCAGCTTTTAAAATTCCAGTTTCTCAGTTCTTTCAAATTTTTGCAATAGATAATTTAAAGGTCTGAACCCAAAGTTATTAGTATTAAACAAACACATGCAAAATCTTCCTTACTTTTATCCACTCTACTTTACTGTATGACACTCACAGCAGACTACATTTAGTTTACACCTTAATAAAATAACTTAACTGATTATGTTATTGTCAGCTATGATATGTGATCACCTTTGTCTGTGAATTTTGCTAAAATTCTCTAGACGATTATGTCTCACTGTGTGAAGAATATCAGCAGATCTGCTATTAAAGAATTATGAGCCCTGGATTTTGAAGTAATGAATATATAAATCAGCATACATCATATATCAATATACATCATATTCATCAATATACATCAATATACATCATATACATCAAAATCACACTTGTAATAATGAAACATTATGGTGTGTTTGTGCAGTAAGATCATAACCGAGGCTGAGCAAAAAAATCTGAGTGGGAGCAAGAGAGAAATGCTTTACAGGAGTGCCTAACTGCTGTAACAACTTGGTAAGAAGGTTCACATATGTCCGATACTTTTAGTTTTAGTCATGTTGTGGAAGTAACATGGCACACAGCTTTATATTAACTGAATGCAAGTGCACTAATTATAGGTGGAGTATATAGTGACACAGGCACACAAATGGAGTACTTTGCCGAGTATAGCAGACTACTGGAAAGTACACAGACAACCTAGAATATGTGGATATGTAATCAAAGCATGAGGCAAGTTAGGGCGTTATGTACTCTGTGAGTCATGATAATGAACACTATGGGAATATGTTCAAAGACTGTGTGACTTTGTGTCATGGGGGCATAATCACAGGCAATACAGCAGGAGTACAAAGATGGATGACATGCAAATGTTACAGGGTAAGGGAAGCCAAAATTGACAGTACTGTGACAGGGCAACAAAGTTCAGTGGGCATGCAATGGAATGTATCAGCTAGGTATCTGGATTCAGAAAGGATTATGATGTTGACATGTAGGACTTTTCCCTCCATCTCTCTATGTGTGTGTGTGTGCTTGTATATATTATATATGTATGTGTGTGTATATATATATATATATATATATATATATATATATATATACACACACACACACACACAATATGTGTGTGTGTGTGTGTGTGTGTGTGTGTGTGTGTGTGTGTGTGTGTGTGTGTGTGTGTGTGTATATATATATATATATATATATATAAACACACACACGCACACACGCACACACGCACACACGCACACACGCACACACGCAGACACACAGACACACAGACACACACACACACAGATTCATTTTACAATGCCGAATTTCTGAAAGATCAAATTTCATATGGCCGAGACCATATGATCGAACTTTCAGAACCTCAACATTGTAAAATAAATCCACAAAAACAAAAAAACTTTCTCACCATTATTGCAGTGGGGCAAGCCCCTCTGCACCCCCGCACACCCTGCAACTTAAATATACCAAGTCTGAGATTGCACTACAGCAAGGAAAGGGGAAATCTCCCATTCCACACTTTATGCAGATCTCCGTTCACAATGCTGAGATTCCGAAACTTTGATCATATGGTCTCGGCCATATGAAATATGATCTTTCAGAAATTCAGCATTGTGAAGTATACCCATATACGCACATAAACTTTCTGGTGCACTTATCAAACATAACAGGTGAACAGCTAGTTTCAGAAAGGATTACTGATGTTGGCACACAGCACTTTGTTCTTTGCTCTCTCTCTCTCTCTCTCTCTCTCTCTCTCTCTCGCTCTCTTTTCTGCTGCACTTACCAATGGTCCTCCCATGGGGTGTCTGTATGTCTCCAGGTCAAAGCAAAAGCATATGATACCTCTGCATGGCTTTATCCACCAAAATAGCAAATATACTGTGATGATTTCTTGACTGACTGCCACACTACCATTGGTGGTTGTGTGTGACATTTGTGTGTCCCCTTCGGCACTGTAGCATCCCATACAGAAGAATGTTTCTGCTATTTGCACATTTATTTGTGGGATATGTTGAAGGTTATACATGACCATGAAGTAGATATTCAGGCAATCGTGGGCTAACTTCCAGGTGGGAAAAGCTTGTGTTTGTTTTGGCAGGTAGATAATTATGTTGTAATCCTGTTCATGGTCATGCTGACCCAGCTGTGTCAGGGATTCAGTAAATGGCTGCATGAGGCAATATACCCCTACATCATTCTGTTCTTAAATGTTGAGTTTCACAGTCAACTATGTATAGAATAATCCCATTACAGTTAACAACAGACCACTAAATCACCAGAATGTATTCTACAAATCCTTTTCTCAGAGTTTTTATTGATTAATAAAAAGAGTCTCAACAAAATGTCCTCTTCAGGTCCCACATTGACCCAAAAACATTCAACCATCAGATTTACTCACCCCACACAGACTATGGTGTGTGTGTGTGTGTGTGTGTGTTTTTGTGTGTAAATATATATATATATACATATATATATATATATATATATATATATATATATATATATATATATATGGGTCTACATCACATCATCAGAAACACTATTCAGCGAACACCTATTCATTGACCCCAAAACAGTGAACACCATTTTATTGAATGTTCACATCAACAAATGTATTTACCAGGGCAAAGCATTAGATGTCCAAAATTTGGAAGTTGCCCTTTACTCCACTGTAATATGATCTCATAGTTGGTATATGTAAGCAAAGGAGTGTGGGTGGTATTGCTCCTCATTTTGGTGGGTTGATATATTGCACTGTGTGTATTGCTTGGCATGTTGGTCAGCTAACTATTTGCTCTGGGAAAATTTTCAATGATGTGTCAGTTCGATGAAAGGAGCATTTACTGTTTTGGGGTTGACAAATAGGTGTTTGCTGAATAGTGGTTTTGATGATGTGATATAGACCCTATATATATATACATATATATATATATATATATATATATATATATATATATATATATATATATATATATATATATATATATATATATATGTGTGTGTGTGTGTGTGTGTGTGTTTGTGTTTGTTTCTGTACAGAGAGACACAGAACATGGATAGAGGGTGTTCACTGTTCTTCTGTCTGCATTGGATGCTGCTCTGTCAAGGTCCACTGTATGATAGCATGGATATCCTGATAACTGAGACAAGGTGGCATTTTTACATGTCCAAGTGACACAACTATTTTATTGGAGACATAGATTCTACTAGGACATAAACTGCACAGTATAACAAACTGTATTCTAACATTTAATCAATGATACCAAGGAAAGTAAAACAATAGTGTCACATATTAACAAATTATAATGGGCATAGCACTCAGTATACAGTGATAGCATTATGTACTCAATATAATGCAATGTTTGTTTAATACCATGAAGAACTGTCTAAGTTACACTGCTGCTAATCCGCAGCCATGTAATTTATTCTTCAAACAGACCAGAATGACTTTACATGTCATTATGTAAAGGTAATCTGATGATTCTTCCTCTGTGGTGGGATGTTCTTCGCTGCTGTCATGTCTGGAGCAAGCAGTAGGTTCGGAGGGGATAACGTTCTTATGTAGCATGGACTACTGTTACAGACGACTCTGAACTTTTTTTGTTATGGATGTTTATGGTAGTATGGGACAGTGACATGCTGGTGATGTTACTCAGGATTGGGGTGCTAAGGGACATGTCAGCTTTACATTGCCATCTCTGTATTTTACATTTCCTTTATCTTTGATAGCTCACCTTTTAGACTGAGCAAGCTGCTGTAAAATTGAGATGCACCTTAGGTTAGTTGATAAGTTTGTGAATTATACCCAAACCTGACAGGCTACATGTGTACATATACATGGTACATGCCGCAACCTGTATCATCTCCACCACTGTATGCAGATATGGTCCACATTTCACATACATCTGTTAAATGTATAGGGCTAGGTCATGTTAATATTTATAGAATACTATCTCCACACATTATGAACCATGTTTGTATGTATTGTGCAAAATTCAGAAAAGTGGTAATATTTATGGTTGTATATACTGCCCAACATTTACACACGTGATAATACATATAAAGATTTCCAAAATATTATTCAATAATTAGATCACTGTAGCAGCTTAAAATAATAAAGTAACAATAGCCTTTGAGAAATCAGAACTTAATTTCTAGTCATTGTTACATTATAACAATACACATTATAAGACATTTCAAATGATTACTCTAAGAAATCATATTAAATCAATTTACAATGCAGAAAATAAGAGTTTGGACATTAAAAAATTGTTGCATATTAACTCACTTTAAATTTTATTTCAGACGCTATATTCTAATAAAGATGCCATGATTGTAACTTTTTAATAACAATACTATAAAGATCCCACTCCAGGACAGAGTCAAAACATTAGTACAACTGTTTACAATAGTTAAATTGTAGCTGTGTACTAAATCCCTAAAAAAGTAACTGTCTTCAAATTGTTAGTATTCCGGCTGAAATAAATAAACAAAATAATGTTTTCTGGGCTGTGTGTGCTTTAAATACTATTTAATAATAGTTTAATCTCTACAAATATTCCTTATTGAATTATTACTCTTTGATCATGATGCTTTTCATACCTATCAAAAACTCCCATCTACTCTCTTCATACAGACCAATAACAAATGCAAATATTTACTACAAATTTCTCAAGAAGATAACGCAAATGTGATAAAACATCTCTTGTCAGGACTTTTTCACTAAGATCAAATTATTTTCTCTGGTAGAAGCAAACTGAAGACAACATCAAAGGAGTTTTGTTTCCAAGTGTTTAAGTATCCAGTTGTATTCAGGAAAAAAATGTACCTACGTTGGTCAGAAAAAATTGCAACCTTTTGCTATTTTCAGTTGTAAATATGCTAGTATAGTTCAAAACAAAATGGAATTCCAAAAACAAAGAAAAATAACAGCTTATGGATTAAATATTACCTTTATATAACTTAGATAAAGTGGTTAAAATAGGATCGTACATATGTGATCCCTTTTTCATGATGTATGACTCATTAGTTACTCTCTCGCTTTTGCATTACCCACTCAACAAATAGCCCAACAAAATAAGGAAAATTCAGGCCATAAAGATATTTGAGCTTATCCAAATGAAAAAAAGTAAAATATCTTTATTTAAGGTGATAACTTTATTTTTGTGGCTTGTTTAGATACAATTACTACTCATTCTGAAACACCGTCTTCCTTTTCAAGGTTAATACACAATAATTCGCTCTAAGGATTTTGGAATATATGTAACTACTATTTAATTTTCAGTGTTATCGGGTCTTCATTTTAAAAGTCAAAAATCTTTAGCTTTAACCTTTTATTTTTCTACTTCACATAATCTTAAATACAAGCATGTTTAATACATGAATGTATTACACATTATTTAGAGCTCTACCTCTTTAATCCAGTCTACCATCTCATAGATTTAAACCTGACACCCTGAGCAAATAATGAGAAAATCAGTAAGTCAAAATACCACACATCTAATTATTAGTAAATAGACCAGGTA